>NW_017309220.1:38357-39570 GCF_000935625.1 Nanorana parkeri | reverse complement strand
GGGGGGGGGGGGAGGAAGGGAAGTGGCTTGGCTTGCTATGCCTGTGTGTTGTGTGCTAGTAACCGGAGTGTCTCCACAAAGGTTGAACCTATAATTGAAAGGTGCAAGTGCTCGGAGAACCAGCTGATTCTGCAGGAAACAAACTTTTAAACATCAAGAAGCCGCTTCTATTGTAAGTGATTTAGTCAACATTTTGAAATGGCTTAATCTTTTGACCTTAATATTAAAGGAAACATGCTAAAAGCTATTACAGCTGTCATTGCTAGCTTTTGGTTGCCTTAAGTACCATGAGTCACGGACCTGAAACAAGCATGGAGCAACAATAGCCACACTTGATCTGACTGATGCATGTCAGTGCGTCAGAATTGAAACCAACTTATTGCCAAAAATCTGAAATGGAATTAAGGCATTGGTACAGGTCTGTGAGCTTTTAACCAGTTGCTGTCCGCCCGTTAAAAACAGACGGCACTGCTGCATTAGCGGGTTGCCGTCTCCAGACGGCATTAAAATATATATATATAAGTAAAAAATAAGTCTCATATAAAAAAAAGTTTTAAAAAAATGTTCAAGTCCCCCACCCCACGTTAACGCACATATAAATGTAAATACGCGTCCGGTGCACCAGCGTGCGAAAACGACAATTGCGCTACACACGTTACATATAGCTGTGAACGTCGCAGTGAGAGCAATAATTTTAGGGCCATCAATCACTGATGACACTAAACTGATGAGCGGTTAAAGCTTTTAAAGCGTCGCCTATGGCCAATTTTGGGTATTATCGGTTTTTGAGGTTTCCCGCGTGCATGCTTCCCGCGTGCATGCAATTTTAAGGCTTTACGGTTTGGTGTCTTTTTTTTTTTACCCGACGTGACCCCGTCTTTTATATTTTTTACCAAAAAATTTAGTAATGTTTTATCATTTTAATATAGGGGAAAGTTTTTTTTTTTTTTTTTTTTTTTCGGTAATTTTTCCTTTTAATATAGTAAAAAATTAAAACCGCACTGGTATTTAAATACCACCAAAAGAAAGTTCCATCTGTCCCCAAACAATGGTATGACATTTATTCCGTCATTTAACACTGTACTGAAATAAAATTTTAAAGTACTGCAGCGCTGAATACTGAAAAATGGCCTGGATGGGAAGGGGGTTTAACACTGCGGACTTCAAGTGGTTAAAGGACATTTCCACCTTTTTTGTAAGTGATTTTCGAGTT
>NW_017309220.1:36850-38048 GCF_000935625.1 Nanorana parkeri | reverse complement strand
GAATATACATGTGTGTGTGCATTCTTAGGAGTCAAAGAGCTGTATTTCATACTTTTATTTGATAGATTCTTTTACAGGCCAGAGGCCTAGAAGTTCAAAATTCTCTCCACAATATCTTCAATCCCTCTCTCACAGGGTTGGGTTTCTTATCTCTAAACATCAATCAGCTGTTTTCCCCCTCCCCTCTCTGCTATGAGGAGACACCCAGATGAGTCATAGTGTCTGTGTGAGTGTTAGGACACAGAGAGAAGTCTATAGAACAGAACAAGTGAAAGGAGATTCTGTGTCTCTCTCAGATCTCCCCCTTATCCTGGGTCACATTTACTCTGTGCTGCCCCAAGTCCATGTTCCCCAATGTCCCCACCATTCTCATTCACACACATGACTGCTAGAACAGATAAAAATGGGTCACCGGGGATGTGCGGAGAGCACATGTGCGGTGACGCCAAACAATTTCCAGTGACCCCGCACATCCCCAGTGACACTGCACAGTGGGAGATCTATCGAAACTGGAGCAGCTGTGCATGGCAGCCAATCAGCTTCTCTCTCATTTTCAAATCTTAACGGAACGAACTGAAGAGAGAAGCTTATTGGTTGACATGGGCAACTGCTCCAGATTCTGTTTGCTCCAATTATGATCAATTTCCCCCAATGTCTTTTTTTTTTATCTGTTCTAGCAGTCATGTGTGTAAATGAGAAGAATGGTGGGGACATTGGGGAACCTGGACTTGGGGCAGCAGAGTAGATGTTACCCAGGATAAGGGGGAGATCTGAGAGACGCAATCTCCTTTCACTTGTCTTCTTATATAGACTTCTCTGTGTGTCCTAACACTCACAGACACGCAGAACTATGACTCATCCTGCTGTCTCTCTACAGAGGGGAGCGGGAGGATGGGGAAAACAGCCGATTGCAGTTTAGCAGTTTAGATTGTGGTTTAGGGGCCTGTAAAATCAATAAAGTATGAAATGCAGCTCTGTAATTCCTGAGAGGGCACACACATGTACATCCCCCCTGCACCTCCCCATTGCCACCAAAAACTCAATCACTTACAAAGGTGGAAATGTCCTTAAGTTGTAAGATATAAAACTGTAGCCAGTTTCGTCCCCAAGAGGAATATCTTGTCACTGGCTGCAGGGCCGGATTTACTCTCCCTGCCGCCCCAAGGCCAGGTTCCGCAATATGCCCTACCCCCCCCCC
>NW_017309220.1:36444-36736 GCF_000935625.1 Nanorana parkeri | reverse complement strand
GGTGTTAGTTTACATTTTTTACTGTTTCTTTATTTTTCACTTTTTTTTTTCATTTAATTATTTTTTTAGATTTTTATTTACTTATTTTTTTATCTTTATTTTTTAATTTTCAATTTAATTATTTTTTTACTTTGTCACCTTATTTTATTTCATATTTTTATTTAAATTTTTTTTCACCTAACTTTATTGCTATCACACAGGAGATAACCAGCCCCTGTGTGATAGCAATTGGAGGTGACAGGTTCTCTTTATTGACCCTGTCACCTTTTTAATACAGAGCGGCAGGGTTACT
>NW_017309220.1:30796-36388 GCF_000935625.1 Nanorana parkeri | reverse complement strand
CAGGGTTACTTTTGACCCTGCCGCTCTGCTACCTGCAGTGAGGAGAGACTTGGCGCCGTAGGATGGAACGGAGGGGGACTGGCCGGCTGCAGATTTACTTGTCATCTCGGCGACATCGCCAAGATGACATGTAAACGAACAATCGGCTTCCTCATTGCGGGCGCCGGCGCCTGCAACATCCCCACAAGGACACCGCTGCCGACACCGCTGGTAACCAATTGCAGGTTTCGATTGTTTTGGCTAACATGCCACTAATAACATCATTGCAAAATTGTAGGAATTTAGTTTGTTGGAAAAATTACTGTGACACAGGAACTAAATTATGTTTTGGAGATGATAATCTGTGTTTTTTTTTTTTTTTTTTTTTAATTCATGCTCCTAAGCTACACATTTGATGATCATAAAGAAATTCTGTAGCCGTTGCTACTGTGCCCGGTTTTAGCTGATGTCCTTAACATCTTTCCTTTTCAGGTTCTTGAAAACTCAGAAGGTACCAGAACAACTCCTTCTGTTGTTGCCTTTTCAGCAGATGGGGAGCGACTAGTTGGAATGCCAGCAAAGAGACAAGCAGTGACTAATCCCAACAACACATTTTATGCTACAAAACGTCTTATTGGTCGTCGCTTTAATGATGCTGAAGTGCAAAAAGATATGTAAGTATCCTTAAAGCAATTGGTTAGAGATATTGGATCCAAAGTGAGTTTACTCGTAGCATACAGTAGCTCTTGGATTGGACTTTGGCCAGCCTTTACTCCCCATGTGCATCAATAAGCCTTGCCCACCATGACCCTGTACCCGGTTCACCGGTTTTCCTTCCTTGGACCACTTTTGGTAGGGCCCTTTAGTACCAATAGAGCAACGTTTAAATCCCGCTGCCTGAGTATTGTTGCCGACCATAGCCATCCTTTTTATGACCGCAGCGTACCCATCTTCTGATGGCTACTTCCAGAAGGATAATGCGCCATGCCCACAAAGCTAAAGTCAACTCAAACTGGTTTCTTGAACGTGAGTTCACTGTACCCAAATGGCCTCTACGGTCACCAGATTTCAATCCAATAGAACACATTTGGCATGTGGTGGAATGGGAGATATGCAACATGCATGTGCAGCTGACCAGATCTGTAGGGCTGCAACTAACTATTATTTTCATAATCGATTTTAGTTGGCAGATTTTTTTTTTTTTTTTTAGATTAATTGGCTAAAAATTATTATTTTTGTATGTAAAATGTTTTAGTTTATTGGCAAACATTAGTAATTTAACTGTTTTGTTTAAATATTAAAGTGGACCTTTTACCCCCTTTTGCTAAAAATCACATCTGCATGCAGCTCTGCATGCTGATTTTAAAATCATCTTACATTCATTTAACTTGGTATTTCATTTTACTTAAGAATAGTTAATATTTTCTTTGTCTAGTTACGGCACAAATTAAGTGCCAAAGCGTTGAATCTTGGGAAGGTTACATCAGCAAAGCATTGCTGGGAATTCTTATCTGTAATTTCCCGAGATCTCTGGGAAAGGCATTTTCCTCCCCTGAGATGTACATGATCACATGTCCTAGTCATATGTGCCAGAGTTCCGGGAAGTAAATGGAGAGCTAGTTATCTGCCCTTAACATGGCCATTTTCAGAAGACTGGGAAATAAAAATAAGGTATGCAAAGAATAAAAAGCCAGCAACTATCTAGAAGTATGTGTTTGTAGATTGCCTGATGCGCGGATTCATACGTGAGCGCTGGAGAGGCTATTGTTGGACAAACTGAATGCAAAGCTCCATGCACCGCCGCTTGCATGTGCAGTGCATCACAGGCTTAATATTCGCTCCCCCCCCCCTTTGTGTCCGGGGCAGCCGCACAGTCTTACCCCCCAGTTATGCCATTGATTCCACTTACTGTACACACAGCACACATACAACACATAATACGCGCACATACAGCACACTACTGTTCTCTCCCATTCATTGAAGGACACAGGGCAACAGATCGTAGATACTGTATGGTAGGGTATATCGCCACCTGCAGGAGTAGGACGCTAGGCACATAACAAAAGACAAAGCCAGCCTAGGGGCGGCCCCTGCTGGTGGCCAAACCCCCCACCTGCTGACAAGTCTCCAGTTTTTTGCCTAGCGTCAGGAGTAAGGAGCTAAGAATTTTTTCTCTGGGATTCTTCTCTTTTTCTTCGTTTTTTTTGGTTGAATCTTCAAGCAATTGCCGGCTGGGTGACACGCTGGATGTGCATAGATCCTTGTAGTCCGACCCAGTCTGGCCTACGTGCGTATGCAGACTCTGCTCCGGTGGGTCGGCTGCGCTAACTCGATCTCAGAGTGGCCTGTGGGAGTCTTCCCAGAGGGGTGCATATGACTGGGGGTCTCGGCTGCCCAGTCACAGTACCCTTCACAGCTGGCGGCGCCCCGGCTACGGTCAGGTGGCGTTTCGTCATCCCTGCTGGACCCTGAATTTGGTGCGGTTGTGTTCTGCATTGACGCTCCCAGTTTACTGGTGCGATACTTCCCAGGGTTTTCTCCTGCGTCCCCTAGGAGGTGAGTATGCTGGACTGGGGGTCTGTCGGAGCCCAGTGCAGGGTGACTTGTGCTGTGGCCATTGAACAGTCTGGGCCTGTTGCAGTGGTTGTCACTGGCTCACCGCTGTTGTGCCTGTGGTGGGGCCGCTTCTGCGGCCCGCGGCAACTGATTTTGTCCCTGGTTTTGTGACCTAGGGGGGCCGTGGAGTTTTCCTCGCTGGGTGCTGCACCCTGAGATGGAGGATGGCTGGTCCGGGACAGCGCCGCTGGACAGCGGGGTGCCACCTCCGCACTGGTGGTGGCTGCAAGTGCGGCCGGAAAAATTTTAGTCCCCGGTTGTTGCGGCCTAGCGTGGCATGTGTGGTAGGCCCCCTCCTTGGGGCCTTGGCTTGGGCAGTTGGTGCCGGTCCGCTGGGGCCGCAGTGCTGAGAGGCGGATTACCGCCGTGGGCCACGTGTGTGACCCGAGGCCGAAAATTTAGTCCCCGGCTTTTGTGGAGCCGCGGTACTAGAGGGCGGATTACCGCGATGTGGGCCGCGTTTAACCCGCGGCCGGAAATTTAGTCCCCGGCTTGCGGCCTAGCAGATCGGCCACTTTTTGCTCCCTGGGAGGGCTTTCTGCTGGGGGTTCCGGTCCGTTGCGGACCAAGGTGAGGTGGCAGGACTCCACAGTCTCCAGGGGTGACCTGTATGTGCCGGTAATGGCCCCCAAATCTAGTCCCCGGCCTTGCGGCCTGGTGGAGCATGGGCGGCCGCCATTTTGGTTTTGGGCAGCTGCCCTAACTGTTGGTGTAGCTTCCCCATTTGCGCCCTGAGGGGCTCTGGGGGCATGGTGGGGTGGTCCTGTCTGCCCTGGAAGGGCCAGACCTGCTGCAGGCCGCGGGGCTTGTCAGCTGTTTACTGGGTCACTCTGCCTGGTGCTGGGGAGTGTTTGGACGCCATACTGGGGCGTGAGTACACGTTGCTGGGTGGTCTCCGGGACGCATTCCTGGAGGGTGCTGCGGTTTTGGGAGCGCGAGCACGAAACTACCTCCGGGGCCGCTTCTGTCCTTGTCCCACGACGTGGCCTTTTTGGTTGCCATCGCTTCCGTTCGGGTGTCTGAGTTGGTTGCCTTGTCCTGCAAGTCACCTTTTGCTTGTTCTTAATGGGGACGACGCTGTTCTACGTCCTCGGCCGGCATTTCTGCCTGGGGTTGTGTCGGCATTCCGTCTGGGTGAGGACGTTGCCTTACCTTCTCTGTGCCCGAAGCCGGTTCATAGTCGGGATGGAACGCTGGCCTGTTTGGCTGGGGTTCGCGCTCTTCGTGTTTTTATTTGGAAGCTGCGGCTTCTTTCTGTGAGTTGGATTCCTGGTTCTTGCTTCCGGGGGGCCCTCGTGAGGGTCGGGCCGTGTCGGCGGCTACCGTTGCTCAGTGGATCATAATGTTGTTGTTCAGGCGTACGCCTTTAAGGGGCGTGAGCCTACATTTTCCTGTCACTGCCCTTTTTACTAGGGCTGTTGGGGCATCTTGGGCCTTCCGCCATGGTGCCTCTGTTTCTCAGGTTGTGAGGCCGCTACTTGGTCTTCCATCCACGACTTTGTTTGGTTTTATTGGGTGGATGTTTCGGCATCGGCGGATGCTGGGTTGGGGCGCAAAGTATTGCAAGCGGCTCCTTGAGGGGTCTTTTCTGGTTTTTTAGTTGTTTTGCCCATCCCTCAGTGTGTTACTGCTTGGTGACGTCCCTACCATACAGGATCTACGATCTGTTGCCCTGTGTCCTTCAATGAACGGGAGAGAAAATAGGATTTTTGTACTCACCGTAAAATCCTTTTCTCTCCGTTCATTGAAGGACACAGGTCCCGCCCTTTAAATTGGGGGTGTACTCCTAACTGCTTGTTACTTACTGGAGACTTGTCAGCAGGTGGGGGGTTTGGCCACCAGCAGGGGCCGCCCCTAGGCTTTCTTTGGCTTTTGTTATGTGCCTAGCGTCCTACTCCTGCAGGTGGCGATATACCCTACCATACAGGATCTACGATCTGTTGCCCTGTGTCCTTCAATGAACTGAGAGAAAATGATTTTGCGGTGAGTACAAAAATCCTATTTTTTCCAGTTGTACATCTCTATTCATCCCGTCCACTGAGCAGCGAGGAAAGAAGGCGGCTGAGACTTGGGGGAGGCCGTGGGCCGTTGCTGAACAGTCCGCTCCTGGTTCGGGGTAAATTGCACTATATTGTGGCCTCACCTGGACCCCAGCACTTTCCCTGGGATGGCCCAGCCTTTCAATAATAAGCATGTCAGTGATCTGGGGAGGGAGTGAGTGAGGGTGCAAGCAGTCCAACTAATCCATAGTGAAAATTGTTGGCAACAATTTTCATTATTGATTATCGACTTTGTCGATGTATCAGCCCTACAAATATGCAGCAACTGCGTAATGCTATCATGTCAATAGGAACCCAACTCTCTACGGAATGTTTCCAGCACCTTGTTGAAACTTTGCCACAAAGAATTAAGGCAGTACTAAAGACAAAAGAGGGTACCAGCAAGGTGTAACTAATAAAGTGGCCAGTGTGTTTAGCTAAGCAAATAGGAAAGAGCCTTACATTGGATAATGAGTCTAGGTTCAGCAACCCTATGTCCCCCCCAAAAAAACGAGCTGCCTACCTGAATATACTGAATGACCAGATTTTTCCATCAATGGAATTTTTTTCTTCCCTGATGGCATGGGCATATTCCAAGATGACAACGCCACGATTCATTGGGCTCAGATTGTGACTGGTTCAGGGAGCATGAGATGACATTTTCACACATGTATCTGTAAAAAATAAGTCAAGGCAACTGGACTTGCTGTATTTTTCTTGAAGACGTTTCATTGGACATCCAACTTTCTCAATTCAGAAAAAATTATCTGGGAATAAATATGGTGAATTTCGCTCCAATCCACATAATCTGTTAGTCACAAAGTCACAACCTGCGTTGATTGCATTTGCATAATTGGAGTCTAGGAGATGTTATTACCCTGCCCAGAGAGGTGTTAAAAAAGCATTGTATGTGGCAGACAATAGATCTCACCCCCCCACCCCCCCCCCTCATCCAACC
>NW_017309220.1:19411-30677 GCF_000935625.1 Nanorana parkeri | reverse complement strand
GGCAAAAAAAAGATCTCCCCCCCCCCCCCCACCTCTATTCAAGCTTGACTTCTCCATTTTTACATAAATGGCCTCTTTTACACCTCTTTTAAACCAGTCCTCGCTGTCTAGGATGTGTACTTGACTGTCTTCAAAGGAGTGACCTTTTTCTCCAATCTTCCAGGCCAGCAATCTGAGAGGATTGGCTCCTCCTACAGGAAACACAATTAAGAAAGCAGTTAAATACCCTCCGACCTCCTCGTCCCTCCGTTTTATTGTTTCCTACAGTCCAGGAACCTTTGTCACGTTTCTTTCCTTCCTGACCGGTCGGCCTTGTGGTCGTGGTTACCAGGCTTCTGTTCCTCCATTTTGTCCCCAAGGAGGAAGGATCCTGAAGCTCCCGGCAGTGTTTGCACTGTCTCTGTTGCTCCGGAGGCCCAGAGGTGTCTGTTCGCGGCGGGCGGGATCCAAGCGTGGAACGCAAAAAGGAGCGTTCCGAGACTCAGCGGTGACGTCACTTCCGGCTGTCCTCACTTCCGCTGCGCGCCTCTCTGCAATTACACGCCGGAATGCCGCTTCCAGCTTAACGGCCATCTCGGGACAGAAAGAGAAGGAGAGGAAAGCTACCGCTGCTCTAATGGAGGAAGAGGACAAGTCGGCTGCTGCATCCAGGTCCAAGGGTGGGGTCAGTGACTGAATTTCCCTGTCTGGTGCAGTATGTAGCTGGAGAGCTGAGGGTGGTTTGTGTTAGGCATTTTTAACAAATCTTTTGTATTGCCTAGGATCCTTCTCCTGAGAAAGTGACACCCTTGAGTTCTGTTCCGCCTGTTGCCCCAGCTGCCAAACAGAAGAAAGTGCTGCGGTAACTGTAATATTAAGCTCCCTCCTGGTTATGCGCAGCCCTTTTGTGATTCCTGCATGCAGAAATTTTTAGCTGCTGAATCTTCTACCTTTTTTAATGAAAGGTTTCTTTGATTCAATGAAAAATGAAATGCTGGCAACTATGCAGTCGTTTAAATATGTCATTTCTGGAATGGTACCTGCTGCCTCTGCTCCCCCTGGAGTTATGGAGATGCCTGGTCCTTCAGGGTTGTAGTCTAAATCTGTTTTTTTTTTTTGCCTAGGGAGGGGGATAAACAGGTAGAAAGGAAACTCTGCTTCAGCTTCCGATTCAGATAGTTCCTTGGAGGAAGGTGAGGACCTTGGGGGATTTCCCGATCCTCGAGTCATCTGTTTCCCTTAGAAGATATAGATTATTTTTTTTGTTGCAAGCTATATATGCTTTGGAGCAGATCCCAGACCCACCTAAAGCTGTGTCAGTTCAGATCGCCTTTATAGAGGGCTGGTAGAGACACAGGGTAGGTGTTTTTCGGTTCACCAATCCCTTTAAAAATTTAGTGGAGGGTGAGTGGAAGAAGACGGAAAGAAAATTCTGGGGTTTCAGATCCTGGAAAAGGAGATACCCCTTCACTAAAGAGGAGGAGGAGAAATATTTCAAGTGTCCTAGGCTTGATGCGGCTTTCGCACAAGTCTCCAAAAAAGCTGATCTATCTTTTGAGGATGCAGGAAATATTAAGGATCAGGCGGAAGCTTTAGTCCGGAGGGCCTGGGATGCCAGTGCTGCCTCCATGGCACCAGCAGTGGCTGCCACTTGTGTGGCATGTAATATGGACCTGTGGTTAGAACATGTCTCCTTGCATGTTTCCCAGGGAGCTCCAGCTGAACAGGTCCTGGAATCCTTATCAGTCTTTGGGAAGGCTGTGGCCTATTTGGCAGATGCCTCGGCGGAGATTGTTAGGGCTGCAGCGAGGTCTGGGGCTTTGATAAATTCCGCCAGATGAGCTATCTGGCTAAAATCTTGGGAGGGGGACATTACCTCCAAAGTCTAGGCTCTGTTCTCTCCCGCTTTTGAAGGAGGTTTGTTGTTTGGTTCTGGCCTTTGATGAGGCTTTAACCAGATCCTCTGAAAAGGGGAAAAAATTCCCTGAGAAAAAAGACTCCGTAATAGACTGTTTTTTGGTCCCTCTCAGGAGCAGAAGAAGCAGACCAATAAACCTCAGTTTCAAAAGCGGGGCTGAGGCCACTAACCAGGAATCCAAGTGATGCCATCGCAAAAGTGGGGGGGAGACTTTCCCTTTTTGCTTCTCGCTGGGAGGGAATTTCGAACAGTCAATTTGTTATTAATGGCCTGAAGGAAGGTTATCACTTGGAATTTCTAGCTCAGCCTGCCCAGACATTTTATGTGACCACTTTGCCGAGGGAATGTGTGAGGGCTCAGGCATTGATAGTGTGTACAGCACCAAGCCTCACAGAATGTAATTATTCCGGTTCCAGAGGGACAGTCTTTTCTAGGATTTTATTCCCATGTTTTCTTGGTACCAAAACAGTCAGGCAAGTTCAGGATGATCTTGAATTTGAAGAAATTGAATCAGTTCCTAATTTTCAAACATTTCAGAATGGAGAGTATTTATTCGGTTCTGAGAATTCTCCAAAAATCAATATTCATGATCACCCTGGACTTACACATACCCATCTGTCTGGAGCATCAAAAATTCCTGTGCTGCGCACTAAAAAGGAAGCTGGGAATCGCTCACTGGCAGTTTCAGGCACTTCCTCGGCCTTTCAGCGGCACCCGGAATTTTTACGACAGTCTTGGCGGAACCAATGTCATTTTTACGCCTCCAAGGCATTTGTCTAATCCCCTATCTGGACGACATCCTCATCTATGGCCATTCAGAGGGCAAAGTCCTAGCCAGCCTATGGAAGGTGACAGAGGTCCTGGATTTTTTTGGGTTGGATTGTAAATCCTGGAGAAGTAGTTTCTCACCACAGCCCAGTCGGTCTAGGCTACAGGGTGGACTCGGTGGCAGGAAAATTTGTTTCTGACTGAGGAGAAAGTCTTGAGGCTTCTGCAGTTGACTCAAGCCGCCCTTTTCAGCGTGGATTTGACCTTAAGGGACATCAGACTTTTGGGGGTCATGACCTCTTTGATTCCAGGCTCTGCATTGGGCACAGTTCCATTCCAGACGTCTTCAGATGTTCCTTTTGTCACAATGAGACAGGAGAAGGGACGCTTTAGAGCAGAGGTTTCATCTTCCATTGGACGTCCGGCAGTCTCTCAGCTGGTGGATGTCGAGAGACAGGTTCTTGGAGGGCAGGTTATAGGGTCAGACAGATCCCATTCATGTCACCACGGATGACAGTTCTTGGGGCTGGGGAGCACATATGTTGGGTCGCCAGGCTCGGACCCTGGCCTCGAGACCTGGTAAACGCCTCTTCAAATTTCAGAGAACTGTCAGCTGTGAAAGAGGCCTTGAAGGCGTTTCTGGAAAGCCTAGCTATGAAGGAGATTCAGGTGTTTTCCAACAATTCTACCACAGTAGCTTATCTCAACCACCAAGGGGGGGCCAAGTCCCCCAGCGCTACTGCAGACAGCAGAGGAGATTTTTCTGTGGGCAGAGTCCCGAATTTTGTTCAGTTTCGGCAGTCTACATAAGGGGAGTGTGCAACGAGACTGCGGCTTTCCTAGGCCGCAGACCCATTCATCAGAACGAGTGCGATGTGTTTGCGCAAATAGTCAACTTGTGGTGACAGCCGGAAGTGGATTATTCGCAAGCAGCCACAACAAGAAGGTGCCGATGTTTTTTTCCCTGTGCAGAGAGATGAGTTCCAGGGGGGTGGATGCGCTGGCTCAGAACTGGAATTTCAGTCTGGGATATGCTTTCCTCTGTTCCTGCTGCCTCGTGTTCTACAAAAACTGAACAGGTCAATGTGTACCCTAATTCTAGTAGCACCTTGGTGGCCTAAGAGACCGTGGTTCTCGGAGCTTCAGATGCGATCCATCCTCCCTCCTTGGGGTCTGCCTCTGCGGAGGGATCTGTTGGGTCAAGGGCCGGTCCTCCATCCGAACCTGGACTTCTTTCATTTGACGGCCTGGTTCTTGAGAGGTGGCTCTTGCAAATTTAAGGGCTGTTCGGAAAAGGTGGTTGAAACCCTTCTTTCTAGTAGAAAGTTGGTTACCAGGAAAATATACAGTAAAGTCTGGAGAGGTTGTTTTTTTTTTTTTTTTTTTTTTTTTTCTCGGTTCTTTTTCCTTTGTATTGGATTTTTTACAGGAAGGCCTAGATAAAAAATTGGCTGTCAGTACACAAAGTCCAACTATCCGCCCTTTCAGTATTTTTAGATTTAAAATTATTACAGGATCCGTTGGTGAAACTGTTTCTGATTTCTGCAGAACTTTCTTGTCCATTGAAGGATGTCATTCCCTCCGTGGGATTTTTCCTTAGTATTAGGTGGCCTGTCTAAGGCCACTTTTGAGCCGATGGAGGAAGTCTCCATGAAGTGGTTATCTCTGAAGATGGCTTTTCTTTTGGCTGTTACGTCAGCTAGAAAGATTGGTGACCTCCAGACTATTTCCATCAAATAACTTATTTGCTTATACTACCAGAAATGGTAGTTCTAAAACCAGATCCTCTATATTTACCAAAGGTGTCTTCCCAATACCATAGGTCTCAGGAGATTATACTCCCTTTTTGTGATGCCCCTAAAAATCCTAAAGAGCAAGTTTTCAATACTTTAGATGTCAGGAGGTGTTTGATTTAAATATTTGGAGCAGTCTAGGTCTTTCAGAAGGTTCAGCCATCTTTTTGTCTTATTTGCTGGTCCCAGGAAGGGTCTACAAGCTTCTAAGGCCTCCTTGGCCAGATGGATTAAGGAGGTGATGGCATATGTTTATCGTTCAGAGGGCGAGGAAGTTCCTCCCTCAGTTAAGGCGCATTCTACTAGATCTCTAGCGACATCTTGGGCAGAGAAAGCTGGGGCATCGGTGGACCAAATTTGCAATGCAGCTGCCTGGTCGCGACAGAATACCTTCGTGAAACATCGTGTGGAGGTGTTGTCGCAACAGAACCTCACTTTTGGCCGAAAAAAGTGCTTCAAGCAGTGGTCCCGCCCTAATGAGGTAGGCCTGCTGGGTGTGTGCTTGATTATCCCCTCAGGTTGCTGGCCTGGAAGATGATTGGAGACATTTTTTGTTCTAGCTTACCGATAACGGGATTTCTATGAATCTTCCAGGACAGCAAGCCTACTTCCCACCCTGGTTTTTGGTTATGCATCTTATTAGGTGTGTAATTTTTTGCCCTCGAGCACTGGTGGAGGTAGTATACTTTTATCTCAACTGAGGGACGATGGGTGGGAGGCTATTTAACTGCTTTCTTGTGTTTCCTGTAGAAGGAGGAGCCAATCATCTCTCAGGTTGCTGTCCTGGAAGATTCATAGAAATCCTGTTATCGGTAAGCTATAACAAAACATTTTTAGATGTAGGTGTGTTGCCGAATCCTGATAAGAGGGTTTTGCTCTTCTATGCTGTGCCATACGCTGGTGTAGCTGCTGTTTTGTTGCACCGATATACAGTTCTAAACACTCCTAACTGCACTGGACTGCATACACAATGTTGTTCATCTTGTGTTTTGGCATTGGGTCTTTTGGGTGAAACAGTCGTTGTCTCAGTGTGTTACTGGGTTTAAAGCAGTGTTACCCAAATTACTATTTTAAGTTATGAACCGCTATATAAGTGTTCAAACTTACAAGTATATGGTTCTGAGGATTCAATCATGAGATTTTTGAGCTCAACACAATAACATAAATTTATTGGTGTATATAGTATCAAGACTTAAATACAGCAAACCAACAATCTATTTAATTTACATCATACAAAGAAAAGATTTAAACATGGAAAATACAAAGACATTGATATATAACAGACAAACGGTAGACATATATTTAGGTGGGGAAAAGGGTACATGTATAGTTACCCATTAATCGTCACATGAGGACCCCATCCTGGTGAAAGAGACTAACTTATTTCCTCAATCATTAATATACCCCCTGTGTCCATAGGGATGCATTGCAAGCCTTTGAATTGGTTGCCTAATTGGTTGATTAGGGTTTCCAAAACCCTCTTTACAACTCCCCACCCCTTTCTCTGATTGGCCAGTCTACCTATTGTTAAATCCAAGTGTCGCGGCTCTGAAAAGACTGATGACCAGCCATACTCTATGCAATTATCCGGACATGCCTGGGCCGAACAATAACCCTATTTACAATTCATTGGTCCGCAACTCCCCTCCACAGTGAGGAGCACAACAAAGACTTTATTTCCCTACTAGCTACTGTGTTGCGATTTATATCTTAGTGGACTTTTTCAGACACACATAGATTTGCAATAGAGACGGAGGTTTTGTTTATAGAAAGCTGGGTTCATACAATGGAAGGTGCCACCTAAACAAACCAAATTGGTTTTTCACAATGGTGTAGCTTGTCCTGTATTGATACGATCACCATCCCATTGTGATACGAAAACAGTCACACCTAGCCTGGCCAAGACTCAAATCAAATCTGGACTACTGATGGCAATTTATGGTACAACGCTGCCACCTAGAGGTGGCAAAGTGAAATGCATTGTATTGCATTTTCCTAAAGGTGAAAGGGGCGGCGCTTCCAAAGTGTGAGTCCAGTTTCTCTCCATAAAAAGCCAGTAGCTGAAAGGGAGCACTGCACTTCACAAGACGAGGGCTTCACAGGAGGGGGACAGTACGAGGGGGCTTGACAAGACGAGAGGGCTTGCTCCAAGATCAGGACATACTGTACAAAGGATTTAGCAGAGACTGCAACGAGAAGCCATTTGTAGGCCATGAAGTCCTGTTCATCACGGAATTTGTGGAGCCTGCAGCCTGAGCTAAGTACATTGTCAGTGTTTTCCCCCTCCTAGAAATCATACATGTACTAGAAGAAAGTGTAGTGAATGTGAATGTTTGTAGCAGCCTGTCTTGTTTATGTATTTGTTTTTTCCTGTAACCAAGTTTGTACACGCAGCATTTTCGCCAAGTAAAGTACTTTTAAAAGCTACTGGGTCAGTTTCCTTGAACTTTACTGCAAGAACAGTCAACAAATAGAAATTAAAGATTTGCCAAGCTTTACAGCTCGGCTCATCCTTGAGATAAGCTTTACGTCTCTGGGATTTGTAGTCCAGAGCATTACAGCTACCCCCACCTCGGGTGAAATATTTAAAACAAGAAATTAAACTATATACATATGTCTTATGAAGATTTGACATAAACTCATAAGGTAAGAGCAGGCAGGGATGTGTTTTTTTTTTTTTTTTTTAACCCTTTTTTTTTAACCCTTCTGAGTTTCTCAGATACCCCAGCTACATATGAGATGACCCAACGCCAAAACACAAGATGAACAACATTGTGTATGCAGTCCAGTGCAGTGAGGAGTGCTCAGAATTGTATGTTGGTGAAACAAAACAGCAGCAAAACCCTCTGATCAGGATTCGGCAGTATACCTACATCTAAATGAAAAAGGTCACTACTTTTGAAGACTGTCAAGTACGCATCATAGACTGGGAGGAGGACTTGTGTGAAAGATGCCATTTATGTAAAAATGGAGAAGCCAAGCTTGAATAGAGGTGGGGGGTGAGACCTATTGTCTGCCACATACAATGCTGTTTTAACACCTCTCAGGTTAATAACATCTCCTAGACTCCAATTATGCAAATGCGATCAACAGGGGGTTGTGACTAACAGATTATGTGGGTTGGAGCGAAATTCACCATATTTATTCCCAGAGATTCCTTCTGAATTGAGAAAGCAAGCCAGATGTCCAGTGAAACATCTTCAATAAAAATACAGCAAGTCCAATCGCTTTGACTAATTTTTACAGATGTACCAAGACCTGGATGAATGAGAACCTTCAGAGACATTTTCACACATGGATTGGCCATCGGAGTCCAGACCCTTAACCCCATCGAGAATCTTTAGATCTGTTTGCAGCAATCTGCTAAGATGTTCGGAGTGCTTTTTGGGGACATCCATGACCGAATCCAATTCTGACCCTACTGGACCTCCACCTCTAAGTGTGCTGGAGGCTTCTATATCGGTTTCTGATTTAGATTAGATTGAGCTGTCGACTTCTCCTGAAGGGCTTGTATTTCACCAAGTCACATATGAATCAGATTTACAAAGAATTCTTGATGATCTGATACAATACATTCTACACTGCAGTTGGAGGTTCATCCTGCTGTTCCAGGCATAGGGTCTTTTAACCACTTCAAGACCAGGTGTTTAGACCCCCTTCCTGGCCAGGCCATTTTTCAGTATTCAGCGCTGTGGTACTTTGACATTTATTCCGTCATGCAACGCTGTACTGAAATAAATTTTATACCCTTTTTTTGGGGACAGGTAGAGCTTCCTTTTGGTGGTATTTAATCACCACTGGGGTTTTTATTTTTTTACTATATTAAGGAAAAATTATTGGAAAGTTATTTTTTCATTATATTAGGAAACACTGATTATTACCTATATTTTTGGTAAAATATAAAAGATGGGTAAATGGACACCGAACATGTCAAGCTTTAAAATTGTGCGCACCAGCGAAATCGCAAAAAAACAATACCCAAAATTGACCATAGGCGACTCTTTAAAAGCTTTTACCGCTCATCAGTTTAGTGTTATCAGTGATTGATGGCCCTACAATTATTGCTCTCATTACGACGTTCGCGATGATATGCAACATGTGCAGTGTAATGGGCGCAATCGTCGTTTTCGAACGTATGCGCACCCAACGCCTGTTTGCATGCGTGTATGTATGGGGGGGGGGGGTTTTTTAATGTGAAACTTTACATTTTTTGGGGGGAAACTTTAATTTTTTTTTCCTATATTTTTTTTTTTTTTCACTTAACTTTATTGCTATCCCATAGGGGGCTAATAAACCCCCTTATGTGATGGCAAAAGAAGTGACGGGTCCTCTTTATGGAGACATCAAGACCCCTAATGTCACCTAGGACCCCCCTGAAGAAGCTGATGAAGCAGAGATCTGCTTCATCAGCTTCTCTCCAGCATCTGAAGCTGGAGAGTGACACAAGAATGCGGAAGTGATGTAATATACATCACTTCCGCATTCTGACAGCGGAGATGGGCCCGAGGGAGTTCGTGTACCGATCTACCTCTGATACCCCTGTCAGAGTGGCACTATGCTGGTCCCGGGCTCGCACTGGGCACAGCGGAGCCCGGGGCCAGCGTGGGAGGGGCGCACGTACTGGGACCTCATACAAGCGATGATCGCTTGTATGTTAACAGGCATCGCTGCCTGTTTTTAAAAACCGGGCATTTCCCAGCGGCGCGCGAGGGTGGCGTGGCTGAGCGGACGTTTAAAGATGCCCGCTCAGATCTAGAGCTCCTGGACGGCCGTTTTTTTTATGCTGGCAGGAAGTGGTTAAAGCAATTACAGCTGTAAATACCCTCTCATATAACCTTTTTGTATGTAAAACATTCCTCTGTGAGTACGGAGTCTGTGGAAATATGGTTTCCTCCTGAGAAAGTTAAGGTGCTTTTTACCTTATTGTGATTTAGTTGTGTTCTCTGCATACTATGTATGCTTCTTTTTTTCAAAATTTTCTGTCATTTTTCCTAATTATAATAAAAAATAAAAACCCCAGTGGTGATTAAATACCACCAAAATAAAGCCCTATCTGTCCCCAAAAAATGGTATAAAATTCATTTCAGTACAGCGTTGCGTGACGGAATAAACGTCAGTCAAAGTATCGCAGCGCTGAACACTGAAAAATGGCCTGGCCAGGAAGGGGGTCTAAACACCTGGTCTTGAAGTGGTTAAGGAACAGTTGATTTACTCTTCAAGGGTATGTGTATTTTTCACCCTTGACACTGTTCTTACTGATGCTTCTGGTACTAGAGTTGTGCGCCTGACACAATGCAGGAGATCTTGGCATGGAGAGGAGGATCTCCATTCATTAGGTCCCTGTACCTGGAATCTGATTTCTAATGTGGTAGAAATCATGTCTTGCGAATTGGTATATAATTTTCTCACTCCTGCAGTGGAGTTCTTTCCATTGAGGTTGTTTGCTCTGCTTGTGGTGCTTGACTCTCCAAGTCCTATCCCTCTTTTGTGACTTGCATGATTACCTGGGAATAGTTCCTACTACTCCTTTGCCTTGTGAGGGCCTGAGCAAGTGTACAATGCACCCTACCCTACTGACTCCTATGTCTACTGTAGTGTCCCCTTTTTTTTGTGTGGTTTTTCTGGCACTCTTTTCATGGAACACTCTGGAGTCCTTTTCTTTACAAAGAATTCACATCCTAGACTTACACATTTCCTAAACACAATGGCCACTATTCCTTACTCTTGCTATTAGACCTTTCTGCTGCTTTTGACACCTGCTCCTCCTCAAAAAACTCTACTCACTTGGCCTACAAGACTCTGCTCTCTCATGGTTCTCTTACCTGTCCAAGCGCTCCTTTAGGGTCACCTACAAATCTAACTCCTCCCCTACTCTTCTTATAATAATAATAATAATAATTTCCTGTTAATCCAACGATCATCTACACTCCTTGGTTATAACAGGTCTTTTCCCATTTTATCTGTTTTATACATTGCGGGATTGTTTGGGAACTGCATTCCTTAGTTGCCTGCTCATGCTTTTTTCTTACTTTTTCAACTGTTTGCCACCATGATTACAATTTGGCAATGATCCTTCCTTCCCTCCTTTTTATACCCCTTCTCTCGTCCTTGGAAGATTATCCTAATGGTTAAGCCAGGTTCTATGGGTAGGCAGTCCTACCCATATCGTCTGTGTCTGGAACTCTACCCTTGACCACTGTAAATTAAAAGGTACAACCGACCTTGCACAGATCCTGACCCAAACTTTGGCAATCCTTCTGTACAGAAAGCACATTTCTAGGGCAAATCATTGGTGCTTTCAAAGCAAAGGGTTAATTACCATTTCCTGTAGATATTTGGTTTAAAATAAAACTATTCTTTTATTCCCTGTGCATGAAAAGTTGTGTTTTTTTCTATATAAAATAAATTAGACAATTTAGAGCAGAGGGTAGACTAAAGTGGATTGCTTTCAATGACTTGCCTATTTTTTTCTTTTCTTTAGCAAAAATGTCCCCTTTAAGATTGTGCGTGCTTCTAATGGTGATGCCTGGGTAGAAGCACATGGGAAGCTATATTCTCCAAGTCAGATTGGTGCATTTGTGCTTATGAAGATGAAGGAGACTGCAGGTTGGAAAGATGTAGTCTTTTTGTCTATATTTAGAAATTGTGCATATGTCTACCTTTTATGTGCACTTAACTAAAGTCATGTTTGTAAAAAATGTTTTTGTCTGAGATGTTTTGTACATAGAAATAACTAAATATTTCAATTGTTGGAATGGAAGGTTGTGTGTGTGTGTGTGTGTCTATATATATATATTTTTTACAAAAA
>NW_017309220.1:16791-18954 GCF_000935625.1 Nanorana parkeri | reverse complement strand
TGTGTTTGTGTGTATAATTTGTTCTTTTTCCCCCCTCATCTTTAGAAAATTATTTGAGCCATGCTGCCAAGAACGCAGTTATCACTGTGCCTGCATATTTCAATGACTCTCAAAGGCAGGTAAGGTCGCCTCTACTTATTTAAATGGAACTCTTGTTTTCTGCTTGGAACCTCCTGTTTAGCTTCATTAGCTGGTCTAAATGAAGGTCACTTTTTTGAATCTGGTTTTCCGGACGGCAGTGGGCACCTTTTTTAAGGTAGATCCAAGTTAATTTGTATATAAAGGAATATCAGGGGTGTGGAAATTTTTTTTAAAAACTACTTGTCCAAGGGCTAAAGTGGGGGCCAAATCTACTTGTCATTTACGACAATCTACTTGTCCCAATACAAAAAATCGTTTTAATCAAAACCTAAGGATGCACCAATACCGGTTTTTCGGTATCGAGTACGAGTACCGATGATTTTTATTTTTTTTTTTGCTTTCGTATCTCGCCGACACTGAATACTAATACCGGTGCTTCCACTGACATAGAGCAGGCTTCCGTGGAAATCAGAAAGCCGGGCAGTGGGTAATGACATCCCACCCAGGTTCCTGATTGCCACGGAAGCCGGCTCCATATTGTTTGGCCTGCTTGATTGCGATTGGCCGGGAAACCTGCTTCCCGGTCAATCAGGAAGCCGGGTGGCGAGTAATGACCGGGAAACTGGCTCGATGCTGATTGGCCAGGAAGCCGGCTTTCCAGCCAATCAGCAAGGAGCCGGCTTCCCGGGCCGATCAGAAAACCAGGAGGCGGGTCATTACTTGCCGCACGGCTTCCTGATTGCACGGGAAGCTGGCTCCATGTTCCCCTACGGCACTGCCAGTCAAAGGAAATTTTCATCTGGCCGTAAGTTCCAATATCAGGGAAGATATCGGAGCACTTGGGTGAGTACGAGTACTTGCCCAAATACTCGGTATCGGCACTGATACTAGTATCGGTGCACCCCTAATCAAAACATATTTTACTGTGCTAAATAGCGCTTCTCACTGGTCAGCGCAGTCATCTGACCACGTTGACCAATGAGTGCTTGCAATTTGCGAGCGAAATTCAAAATGCATAAGGGAGGACTGCGCTGGACAGCAGTACGGGGGACAGATAGTACACCCATACTGGCGGAGGGGAGGATTGTTCGCCGAAAGGTAAGTATAGGCAGGGGGTGGCGGTTTGGGAGAGACAGGGCCAGATTTCATCGTGTAATTTTTATTTTTCCATATTACCTGGGAAAATGAACTTACCCTTTAATGCACATTATGTGTGTGTAAGAGAATTCTGGTTACCACCATGGAATGGCAGCTGCAATCTCAAAGCGCATGCAGAATGTCCTACGCATGTGTTTATTTGCATGCAGATGGCGGGGGCAGCAGGGTTTCATTTTTATTTATTTTTTACTTTTTCATTTTTATTTTGTCATTTTTAAAATCTTTATATATTTAATTTTTTTAAATTTAACTTTTTATTTATTTACTTTTTCCCCTTAATGTTCTTCCTATTACATAGGAGATTAAAATCCCTTATGTGATAGTTTGGAGGTGACAGGTTCTCTTTATGGAACCTGCCCTCCAACACAGAACAGCTGTTCTGTGTAGTTCCTGACAGCCGAGACAGGTGGCGCTGTGATTACAGCGCCACGGTCTCAGAGAACACACAGAGAGCCCGTAGAGCAGACATTTTTCGTCTGCTCTATGGCTGAGCCGTTGTGCCTTAGTTTTCGGGGTCCCCCGGGAGAGCGGGTGACCCCGAAAACTGCGTGGGGGCGGGCAGAAACTATCGCCGCTGCTCAAATTAATACAAGTGGTCTGATCAGACCACTTGTATTAAACGAGCGGCGGCTCCACAATGTACATTCAGCTCTGCTTGTCCGGAACCGGGCTGAATGTGCTTTAAAACTACTCGCCCGGCGCCCGAAACTATATGTCCCGGGCGATAGGAATTCCACACCCCTGAAAATATAGATGTTGATTTTAACTTCTAAGGACCAATTCAATTTTTGGAATTTTTTTTGGCTTGTAATGGGGAAATAAACTCCTTTTTTGTAACGTTTCAGTTGATCCAGCTTCGCACCCTCTACTTACTTTTGCATTCCCCTGGTAAGCAACTTTAGAGATTTCCCATCTCCAAAGCCT
>NW_017309220.1:11640-16513 GCF_000935625.1 Nanorana parkeri | reverse complement strand
AATCCAGCCCCTCCCCTGTCACGACAGAGAGCCGTGACAGGATCGAGAGGTGAGCGAACGCCGGTATATGTTCGCTCACCTGCCGATCTACTGAGCCGACCTGTGACAGTCTCATTGTCACAGGTCGGCTAGAACTATGAGGTGAGTGAAAAGCACTCTCCTCATAGTTCTCTAAATTATATTCGTCATACACCATTATACCCAAGTTGTAGTTTCTCAGTATGAGTTTGTCTTCAGCTGCTAATTTTGTTTTTTTTAATGTGCAATTCTGTACTTTTTAAACCGCTGTTAAATTTTATATGTTTAATACCATTTTAGGCAACAAAAGATGCTGGGCAGATTGCTGGATTGAATGTTTTGCGAGTAATTAATGAACCAACTGCTGCTGCCCTTGCTTATGGCCTAGATAAGTCAGATGATAAAATGTAAGTTTTTGTTTCCTTTAGCATTTCTATACTTTTGACATTCAGCATTCTACATTTGAACCATATTTTTTTAGACAACTTAGTCAATGCAGGGAGATTATATAGAGATTGTTTGAGTTACACTTTGGCCCTGTTCACACCAGTGCAGTTTGTGCTGTATCTGCTATCGCGCTGCACAACAATGGAAATCACATTATTCTTCCAGTGCTACGGTGTGTTTTTGGCCCCATAGACGTCAGTGAAAGTGCATGAAAAGCTCATATACATGCATCTTTGCATGTTTTAAGTGCTTAGTAGTGCGTAGAGGGTGATTTTAATAGATTGATACAAGACTTAGTGCAACATATTTGCAATCGCTACGTTTCACTGACAGTGTTGCAGCTGGTCTATCACGATTGAATGGTATAATTGATACTCCGAGCGCAGTGATTGTGTTTTTTCTGCATTGAACACATTAACCCAGAATAAGGTTTTGCCACATCTAAGGTTTGCCAAACTGTTTTGCTGGGTATCCTGAACATGTAGAATTTCTCTCCCTAGCTCTAATGGATCAAGATTTTCGAGCTTAAGTATCAACTGCTGCTGTTAAGGCAGCATTGTACCCGTATTGTCTTCCGTGTCCAACGAGACTAGCAGATTTGGAAATTTGTTTTGATGCCCATGCTGCATACATGACGTACTGAACCCCCAGTTTTAGCTACCTACAGTATGACCATTCTGCATGGCTTGTCATACTGGGCATCTGGTGATCACACCTGACCCAGTGCCATGCTTTGACCCCTAAATCACAGGTTGTCAATGAAGACTTCCCAGAGTGGTGAATAGGCTGAACTCTGGATGAGATGTCCCATTGCACTCCAAACACACCAGTGTGTAGCTTCAATGGGTGCTGAAATGGTCAACGGATGGTGCTGTAAAACTGGAAGAAGTGATAAGGTCACACGCACACAGAGGTCCACTCTATCGATCCATCTTTTATTTACATTCAGATAAACGTGGCATTTCAGGTAATTGCCTCGTGAGAGCCCGCACAACCTCCTGAAAGCCTGCATAATCCTCTGGCGGCGAACCCAGAGCAACATAGTTTGTAGCTTCATATTCTGCATTGCTGTAATATTTATTGCTGGGATTTGTAGTCCTCTAGCCGGATGCCATTCTCTATTTGTCCTCTGTAGCCAGATGCCATTCTCCATTACTTTATAATGTATTGCTGGGATTTGTAGTCCTCTATAGCCGGTTGGGATTCTCCATTGCTGTATAATGCATTGCTGGGATTTGTAGTCCTCTATAGGTAGTTGCCATTCTGCATTACTGTATAGTGTATTGCTGGGATTTTTAGTCCTCAATAGCTGGAGCCATTGCTTTATAATGTATTGAATTATCCTTTAAACCAGAGGGACAGGATTGATGAGGTGGTGATATAATGGTTAGCTGACGGACCACCACCACAACAGCTAGCAGCTTTTTAGCCATCAATCGCCTAAAGTACTTAAAATTGCCAGGCATCCTAGTGCATCCTAGTGCCTATCTGTCTTTCACTTGTGCTCGACCACCCCAGCTACAGACTGCAAGAACCCTAACAAATTTTGCCTAATTTTAGCAATGTGTCCAACACCAGAAAAAGGACCAGTCCCCATTTTCAGACGGGCAGAACCCCACAGCCGACCTTGCACTCTGTCTTTTCTGTGTTCACTCTCAAGCTTAACCCTTTCGCTGCCAAGCTCTCGAACATTTTTCAAATCAGCTGGCCAAGCCATTTTTGCAATTTTTTTCCTATTGATTTGATTTTCAACTGCTGGGTTGCTAGCGTTTGTAAAATACCCCCCAAACCATATTTTCTGAAAGCGCAGGCCCGGTAGAATAAAAAGATGGTGATACTAAATTTGTAGGCCCTGCGATAATTGCACGAATGTTTCTCAAATTAATATTAAACCAATACAAATACACAATTCAATTGTTAAAACACACCAAAATCAGTATCCGTGCACAAAAAATTATTTTCTGACTAAAGCTAAAAGATAAAACTGTATTGAGTTAATAAATAACAAATATTAGCAAATTTGTAATTGCGCCTTTTTGTGAAAAGGTAAAAAAAATGAAGGTATGCAAAACTGTAAATCGACTTATGTAAAAAAATTGTTTTGGTGTTTGTGTTGTGATAAAATTATACAGGTGTATATTTAATTGCAACACAAGGTATCAACGCATGGCAATGAGTCACAAAGCTTTGCCATGCGCTGCCACAGTTAATTTAATGGGTTTAAGAAAAAAGATAAATAAATAAAAGATCATGCACTGCGATACGTTCTAAACGCAATGCAGCGCATGTGCATGGTGTGCACCACAATGTGTGTGTATGTGGGGGGAGGAAGGGGTTGTGCTTTTTTTTTTTTTTTATTAGTTTTGTTTTTTTACACCTTTTTCAAAATTTTATTGTTTATTGTATTTTTTAATTTGCCTGTGATGTAAATCACAGCCTGTTCATTTATAACTGGGGACACATAGTGCTATGGGGGTTATTCACAAAGCTGCCAAAGGATCTAGCCATAGCTTCGGCTGATCCTTCGGCTAGCTTTGGCCCCAGGACCCTTGGGGCTGCAGTGAAATATCTGGGGTCTAATAGACCCCTGACATTTTCCTTTTGAAATAGAAAAAGAAATTGAGGACATAGAGTCCTCAATGTCTTTTTCTGCAGCCCCAGCACTCAATGAATGGGAAGCACTCAGTACAGAGGCTTCTCATTCATTCACAAACTAATCGTAAAACTATCTTACTATCAGTAGTTTATGAATGGGGAGGAGCCTCTGTAGTGAATGCTAGTCCCCATTCATAAATTCTTGAATGAACAGGCTGTGATGTAAATCACAGCCTGTTCATTCATAACTACTATGTACTATGTGTCCCCAGTAAACAGAGGGATCGTTAAATATCAGCAGCGGGGCTCCATGGATAGTAGAACTGTAAATGCCAGGTCCGTACGGCATACTGAGCTGGCCAGCCGGGAGCACTTTTGTACCTCTGTATGCCGTACGTCCTTGGCAGCAAAAGGGTTAATAGTGCTCAGGCTGAGTCATACTGACGCAGGTCCCCTTCGGAGCTATCCATTTTTGCTACCACTGCTCATCCTTTATCTGGATCTTTCTGGGATGACCATGGCTAGTGTTTTTGCTTCACAAGCGCTACCTCCTGTTTCCAAAGGCTTCCTATCTCAACTGCCCAAGGTGTTGGAACTCGGCCTTAGCTTCCCAGACAGGCCATGGGGATTCTTAGGCCTAGATGCACTGCTATAGTCTTTCCTAATCATGAACAGTTTAATTATCTTTCTAGAGTGGAAGCAGCCTGTTTTTGTTTTTCCCCCCATCCTCTTCCCAGGGAATTTGTGAAAAATAGGACCACACCACCCTTAGTCAATCTGCCAATAATCTTGGACATTCCCTTAAGATGGAAAATGGTTTGCTTATCTGTAAAGTTACTGTTTTTTTCTTTTTTATATTCAAACATGCACACTGTACTTAAGTGCAGCAAATCGGTTTGTCCTATTTTGGGAAGTCGGGACACCTGTGTGCACCACCAAACTTTGTGTAGAATCTATTCTTCTGTGCTGGTTTCCCTTGCAAGGCATTCTGACCCCAGTGGAATTCTGAATTGCTTATCACTATTTCTGGTTCTCAATCCCTTTCTGCGTTTTGCAGTAGAGGGGATCTGTATCAATTTGTGGCACTTCTTTGGATTAGCCGTGGTTCCCAGAGTAAATGTCAAGGTTCTGGTACAGCTGCAAACCGGCATTTCAGAGATTACCTCTCAAGACGTAATTGACTACTTGCTGACCAGTGTCCAGATCACTCCTTGCTCACTGTAGATTTACTGACCAACCAAAGCTCTGCAAAATTCTCTGGTACTGACGCAACAGCTGGAATTCCTGATTCTGGGTACTAGGTTAACCAGGTTTTTTTTTGCGCAAGCAAAACAGAAGACTCCGTGACTTAAGATCCGAATCATTTCAGAGCAGAATCTGTCTTCACAGATGCATGCAGGTTCTGCGACTCCTGGTTTCATCCTTTCAGACCGTCCTTTTTTGCTTATTTGCACACCAAGACTTTACAGTGCAGCCAGGGCCAGATTTACTCTCCCTGCCGCCCCAAGGCCGGGTTCCACAATACGCCCCCCCCCATCAATTGAGAATGGCAACCAGATGGCGGGGGGCGTATTGTGCAACCTGGCATTGGGGCGGGGCTAGTTTAAATTTTTGTTACTGTTTCTTTATTTTTATCACTTTATTTTTTTATTCAATTTCTTATATTTTTTAATTTTTATCTTTACTTTTTTATAATTTACTTTTTATAGTTATCTTTTTTAAATTATTTTCTTTTTTTACTTTTTAATCACCTTTATTTTTTTATCAATGTAATTTTTTTTTTTTCACCTAACTTTATTGCTATCACACAGGA
>NW_017309220.1:2337-11547 GCF_000935625.1 Nanorana parkeri | reverse complement strand
CATGGCAATATGGATGGAGCTCTGTCACAGCACTGCAGCCCCCACTGGACCTCAGGCTGAGGATCCACCACAGTTCTCGATATGATAGGGAGACTGGGTGGATCTTAAAAAAAGGAAATCAAATTTATTTTATTGTGAAGTGTGTATGTGTGTGTGAGAGATTGTGTCTGTGGTTGTGTGTGTCTGACAGTATTTTTGAGGGTCTGTTCACACTAGTACAGAGCGTTAATTGCACAGTCCATTGCGATTACCGCATTGTACCACGCACAAATCGCACCTACCGCAAATTCTGGTGTGGGAGTTGTGTTGCATTGCCATTCATTTGAACGGCACCCCAAACGCATCTCCTGTCCACAGTTTGATTGCCCGCATCGGAACGTGTGGTACCGCAATGCTGTGCGTTCCAATGCGGTGCGACTTGGTTCGCGACTTAATGACCAAGGACAAATGTGGGTCCTGAGGTTACACGGGTTGAGAACCACTGGTCTAGACAGTCACATAAGATCTTCACCGCTAATAGCAACCGGAGAAACCACTCAACCCACGGTAATATTACCAACTTATTCACCAGGGATGGAGGCCCTCACCAAGAAGTACAGAACCTCCTCTACAGATCATGTCCATATCTCTCGTGTGATATTGTACAATAAAGGAACTTTTATTGTATAAAAACCATATAATTGCAGGCTAAACAGCCTGCAAGGCGCCTCCTTTTTTTCTCTTTTGTTTTTTGACTTACTATCTAACAGGACAGATCTGCTCTATCCCTGGAAACGCCTCCTGCTGCAGACTGAGGTATCTTTACTGTAGTTTCTATTGTCCCATTATTTAGGAAACATGTCAAGTGTCATTTAGCCACAATTACGCTTGTGACCTGTTTCTTCAATAAATAGTCAAAAACATTAAACTTTGCTTGAGTGCTGGTTATCTCCGTCTTCTACAATCCTGTATGTGATGGTATACCTACTAGAGTGCTCTGTCCCTCAATAAATATTGTGGATGAATTGGTGAGTACAAAACCTCTTTCAGCTCCCTTCCTCAGGAAAATTGCTACTCATGGCTTCCATGGATGCCACTGATGGGGAAAGTCCCATTAAAGGAGAACTATGGGGTCAGTGTTTTTCCCCATAGTTCTCCTTAGGGTAACGTGAGGACACAAACTAGCGTCCTCCCGTTACCCTAAGCTCAGTATACCGCGAGCTATAGCTCGCGGTATACTGAGACGCCGCACCTGGAGCGGATCCCGACGTAGATGACGGGGTCCGCCCAGCTGCGTGAGTGACAGCTGGCTCTGCCTACCTAGAGGCAGAGCCAGCTGTACCCGCCCCCTCCCCAGTCCGTTCCGCCAGTCAGCGCTGGCAGATCGGAGAGGGGAATCCAGCCCCTCCCCCTGTCACGGCAGAGAGCCGTGACAGGATCGAGAGGTGAGGGAACCCGGTATGTTTTCCCTCACCTCCCGATCTACTGAGCCGACCTGTGACAGTCTCATTGTCACAGGTCGGCTTAGAACTATAAGGTGAGTGGAAATCACTCATCTCATAGTTCTCCTTTTAAATGTAGACTATCGAAGTAACTTTGAGCGTCCTTCCTTGTACTTCGTTCCTTTAAAACATGTTCATCCCCGATATTCAGCCATAATAAAAGCAAATTGAAACCCTCATGGTGCAGTGTTTTACATTTTATTATTCAAGAAAGATTTATTTCAAGATGTGCTAAACGTGTGTTGGCTGTTCACATGCAGGCAGCGCTTGTGGTGAGTGCATAGCCACTGGGGGAGCTTTTTGGGCACGTGGAGGAGCACTATCTAACGGAACACACTGAATTAGCTTGATACCAAGTTGCTGTATCTATCTGCATTGGATTGGGAGGGAGTCACTCTTTCTTTCACTTGAACAAAAGTTTTTCATATTTTCACTATTAATGACTGGACTGTCTTTGGACTGATTATTTGTTTTTTATCCAATTTTTTTTTTTTTCTATGGTGTGATTTATTAACTCATCAGTCCCATATTTTCACTGGCTTTGCACAATTTTATTTGCTAGATTGTATACATTTTACAATATCAATACTATTTCTATTTAGGCAGTTTATATATGCACTTTATGTGCGCACTTCACATCAAGGTTTTGAGCGCTGTACAGTTATATTGATTGAGGTTTGACAGCCTTAGTGTAGCAGCTTTTAACCCTTTAATGCTATTCATCTGATTCCATTAGCGCAGATCATCTACTATTAAATGTAGACTATGAATATGGTGCCATGCAATATATGGATGTTTTTCCTTAAACTTTTTTTTTTTTAACAGCATTGCGGTCTATGATCTTGGAGGTGGTACTTTTGATATTTCAATCTTAGAAATACAAAAAGGTGTATTTGAAGTGAAGTCTACTAATGGTGACACCTTCCTTGGTGGAGAAGATTTTGACCAAGAATTGTTGCAGCATATTGTAAAGCAGTTCAAAAGAGAAGTAAGATATTGTTGTGATTTATATAGTGTCTACTGGTATATAAGTAGGAAATCATGCCTAGTAAACTGGTGGGAATTAAACTGATCTGTAGTTTAGTAACAGTAATTTGTAATTTCTTCATCAAACATCACAGAAAATGTAATTCTTTAGCCATTGGGTTATGCAGCTACCTTAAGTGACACTTGGACACTCGGTCAAAGCTGTAGGAAAGTGGTGCATATCCCCTCCCACTCCCGGGCTGCCTCAGTTTTTTTTTTGCTAGTGTGCTTAGCTGTTGGATGCCTTCTCTCTTCTGCACCATTCTGCAAGACTCTTCTAGCTAGCTGCCCTAAGGCCTGGTTCACACCTGACCGTTTTGTAGCGCGTTCAACGCTCGACGAACGCTCTACAAAACGCTCAAACATCTAAATCCCATTGTATTCAATGGGTCTGGTTCACACCTTGCCGTATTATCGCCCGTCCGAACGCGATACAAAACGGCCTACGCCCAAAGAAGTACATGTACTTAGGGCGTTTTGGTCTCGCGTTTCCATTGGGAAACGGGCGTTTTGTCACCGCGAATCGCGGTAGAAACGCACATATTCAATACGCCTAGGTGTGAACCCAGCCTAATACTGCTCCAGCCCTTTCAGCACCTTCAACAGCTCTCTGGATCAGTTTTTTCTTTTTGACATGATGGCACACCTGATTTATCCACTGAGGTGGGGACCACGCAACCTAATAAAGATTCTGGCGAGAGTTCCCCTCTCTCTGAGAAAAACATTTCTGTTAGTCTCATGCTGGGCTCCCCATCCCCTTCACTGCTAGCATTAAGGGTCCTACTTCCTCTAGGACACCCTCTATGACAAAGCCTTCTTGCCATAGTTTAAGAAGTCCTTTCACATGTTTCAAGCCCAAATAGTGCATGTAGTTCTGTCACAATGCCTGGTCCACCAAACCCCTCTTAAAGCTGGGAGCAAACACACTGCAATGGGGGGGCACGCATCTTTTCAGCCTTCTTAGCACTCTAGGTGAGGGACATTTCCAATGCCCGGATTCAGTGTTGTAGCCAAAGGTTACAAATTGGAATTTCGCTACCTGCCCACTCCTAGTTTCCTTCTATTCAATTTACCCACATCTCCTGGAAGGGGAGCAAATGGGTTTGCCCTGTCCTAGGCCCAAAGATCCTTAACTGGTTCCTGCAGGTCCAAAAGTTCTATATTATACCTGGCCTGTCATTGCCTCCCCAGGAATTGGAGACTGGCAAGCAAAAAAACAAATCTTAAGACCAGCCCAGGATCACCTCTCCTCTATTTGTTATTTTTTTTTCCTCTTCTTTTTTTTTAAATTTTTACTAGTGATCTAGAGAAATTTACTTTTTTTTTTTTGTCCTTAAGCTCTGCTTGGAAAAGTCTAACCAATTTTTGCTAGACTTTTTTTTTTTAATTTTTCTTCCATTGACTTTAGTCACGATTCTTGACTAAATCCTTGCTCGAGCAGTTAACACGGCAGCCATCTGGGTTGGTCTTTCCTCAGCCACCAGGAGCACTGTAGCTAGCCCCAGCTGGACTAGATGTATGGGGTAAGCCTGAAAGTTACTTTTTGGGCACTGGGCTCCACTTGTGGCACTTTCCAGACAAGTACTAGTACTTGTACTTGTACTTGTACTTGTACCCCAAGCTTCAGAGTGCTTTCCAGGACCAGCTGCATCATCGCTATGCGGTTGCAGCATGTCTGCATCTAGACCGAGGTCATCCGCTTATACGGGTGACCTCCACTCTCACACAAATGCTGGGGATGTAAAATCTGTCCCCACTACGGGCAGTTATGTCTGTGATCTGAAATCCAGTGGCCCTGTGGTATTTGGCCCTTCAGCAGTCTCACTATCAAAACCCCCATACCCTGTTGTCAGGGGCCTCTACTGCAGTTGCAGAAGACCAATTCCCCAAGCCTTTACTTGCAGAATCAATTTCTGATCTTCCCATCATATTTGACTGGTGGCCCAGCCTCTTCTCTTACCTTCTCCCATCCCCCATAGTTTATCTCTGAGATTGCTCTTGAGGCAACAGACTCCTGCTGTCACCTCCAGGATTATAAAAGGTGGTTTAAGCACTTATTGATGCAGTACATGCTACCTTGCATTTAGAGGATCAGTCTGCTGTCTCCAGCCTTGGGTTTCTAGAGCTCCTACAGCTGAAAAAACCTTTCTCCTACACATGCTGTTGGAGGTATTCTTCTGTGTCCACTGGTAGCGCCCTGAAGGGTCCTGGGCCCCACCTGAAATTGTTGGAATGCTTTACTTTTTGAGAGAACTTAATTGGCAGTCTATACCAAAGTGGATCCACCAGTAACCCACCTTAAGAGCAATACTAGACAGGTAGAGGATGAGGTTGTGCTTGTCTTTTAAGCATTGTACTGATCAGCATCTGGAATCTCTCCTAGTTAAATCCTAGTTTTCTCTGGCAGGTTCTGCCCTCCAACTTGTTTTGGCTGTGCACCCAATCTGCTAAACTGTGGCAGAATGGGTTAGGTTTCTCAAAAAGGAGCTTTCTACCTCTGGGGTGGACCCCCCTTACTAATATAACATTCTTACAACAGATGTCTGGAGACTTACACTTGAGTTGTGAGATCTTGTTTCATCTTGTGACCCGATTGGGTCTAATGTCTATACAACTGCGCAAAGCCCTCTGGCTATGCTGTTGGGACACAGATGAAGTATCCAGGGAGTGCCTGACTCACTTTATTTGCCATCTCTTCTCTCCTACGATTTACATCAAGGATTCCTTAAAAGGCAGGAGCACATGCTTCAGTGTAAAAAGTTAAGGGAAAGGTCGAGTGTCTCAGCCTTCTCAATCTGCCCCAGTGAAGTGAATATGACCCGGCTTGCTAAACCTGTTTTTCAGTCACACTGCAAGGTGGGAAGCAAGAAACTTGCTAAGACCTCAGAAGCCTTCAGCATGAAATCCCTCACTTTTCCAATTGGGGGAAATTTTTCTAAGCTGATCCATTCTTGGGTGGCTTTCCCCTCAGGCATTCATGTGCAGAGTTCCCTTTTGGGCTTACAAGGGAGCCTTGCCTCTGACTCTGACATTCTCTTCAGCTGCTCACACTACTACTCTACTACCCTGTGCCATCTCCCAGATTACCAGGTCTTCCTCTTCTTTAGTTCTCCTAATCTCTGTGTCCCTTGTTCTAGTCCCCGTGTCAGCTTGACCTCTGGAGTACCCTTACGGGGCACCACTCTCAATTTACCTCGGGGTGAGTAAGGTCATCAGTGGAATCTGGTACCCCTCAGCATTTCCCTTTTCCAGAAGGACTCCCTTACCCAACCGTTCATCTGGATCCAGCTGTGGCTGTGCTTTGCTCTTACAGGGATAAATGCCCTGTTTCCCCGAAAATAAGACCTACCCCGAAACTAAACCTAAGACCTTGTACTTTTTTGGGGAATTGCTAAAATATAAGACCTACCCCAAAAATAAGACCTAGTTGTGACCATTCCCAGGGCCGGTGGTGGCATAAGGGGGAACTTGAAGAGGCAGGAGAGAATCAGCGGTGCCAGCGCTAGAGGAAGCAAGGCGGTCCGGGGGGAGCAGAACTGCATAAGCCAATGCTTCCTCTATAGCGCCGGCTCCTATCACAGGCGGAGTGATGCCAAATGCACTCCGCCTGTGAGGAATCGATAGTGAAAGTGCGCTTCGCTCATTCTGGCCAGCGATTGGTTAGCAAATTTCTCTTGGAAAGGTACCGCACCCCTGATTGCCCTGATCACCATATTTTTGTACATGGTTACATGTAGACTTTTCTACATGAATCTGTGGATTGTTGTACATTAAAAAAAATAAGACTGTGTGTGTGTGTTTCCCCCACGATTGCAGTGGCTGGAGACCCTAGCAGCCATCACCACTGAATGACTTAACACATGTAAGATCCAGACTGACCTGGCTTTATCAAGATTCAGCTTTGGAAAATGACTTGCACTTATTGGTGGTGTAAACAAGCATAGTTCCTCACTAGAACCCTTTTGTCCCCTTGTCTGTAAACGGGGAGCAACCCCTCTCCACTTTTGCAGGAGCATAAGGTGTTTAGGTGCCTTTATCTTAGTGGCACCTTTTAGTCTACCTCTGCTCCTTTTCCCTGTAGTTGTGGGTTGTGTTTTGGTATGGTCTCTGGGGAACAGGTAGTTCCTGGCAGATTCTACAGGGAGCCTCTTTCACTGGAGAAATTATAATTGGGCTGTGTTCTGGTATCCCAGAACAGGCGGTGCCTGCTGCATTGTGGTATTCTGCTCTGGGTAGGTCTACCGGTGTGAACACTTTGGAACACCTATTTGGGTCCTTCTTCCTTCTAGGAAGTCTTTCACTTCCTAGAAGGAAGTCTTTCCTATGTTGGAAAGTTAGTCTGAGTATGGTTGTGGATTATGCCATGGGTCTTAGTCCTTCCCATGCGTATCCCCTGGAAACCAATTATTCCCACTTGGTAGCTTCTGGGTGTGAAGGTGAGGTTCTTGCACCTAGGTGCATCTCAGACCCTGTCTTGTAGATTAAGAATTTGAGTGGGCCTGAAATCTCACTTGGCAGAACAGAGTAATCTTTTGCTGCTGGTATCCTCTGTTAGGAACTGGGAATTTAAGATATTCTGTAGAACCTGTGCATCTGGTGTTAGTCCTCTTTCCATTCTGCTGATCTGCAGATTTGCGTAGGAGGCCTTTCTGGCAACATTGCCTGTTCTAGATTTTTTTTCAGGTGAATGTTCTTCCCTGTCCTGACAAGACTCCTGTTCTCTGTACCAAGGACCCTTTTGCTTCTTTAGATTTGGAAAGTCTGGAGCATTTTTTAGCCCTGTGACTCTTGCATTTAAGACTAGGTAGGATCTCTTTCTCTAGTTGTCCTTCCAGGACAGCACATGGGAGCATGACTCCACTCCCAGAGGCAGGAAACACAAAGGCTTTTCTGGGGCTTCCGGTTACATCACTTCCGGTCCAGCGGCGGAAGATGCTATTTTCGTCCGGAAAGCAGAGACTCATGGCACCCTTGCTAATTTCTCCACTGCGCTCTCTGCAGGATGATCTCCACAGAAGAGGGAGCGGTGGGAGTGACAAGCTTTGGCAGCACTGGCCAGGCTCAAGTAAAGAATTTGTGCGGTGGTCATTGATTCTTACCTGACTGGGGCGTGGTTGGCGTGTGTGTAAAGGGACTTGTTTTTATACAGCTTCCTTTTTTCTTTTTGCTAGCCTTCCACTTTATTCCTGTCTGGCTAATAGTTGGTGTTGGGCTCACAGCCTGTTCCTTTGGCATAGGTTCTCAGGGGTGGAGTGTGCCCCAGTCCTCTAGGTTCTGAAAGTATTTTTTTCTATATCTTCTTTTTTTTTTTTTTCCATTTTAGTTTAACTTTTTTAGTTTAACTTTTTTAACCTTTTTTTACTTAATTGCTGGGAGCAATAGCCAGCCTGCTATTGGATATTTCAAATTGCAATAGCAGGCTGGCTATTGTACCCGTCCACTGCCTGCTGTCAGCAGAGGAGGGACCTGAAGAAAGTTCTCCATCAGATACTCCTGAGAGCAGCCGCAATCGGAGGGGACACAGACCAGCCCCAGCAGGGAGGAGAGAAGCTAGGGATGTACCGTATTTTCAGCCGTTTTGGTACAATCGACATTTTGACTGAAATTTCAGTGCATCCCTGCATACTATTGAGGCTAACACTTCAAAAATGCATATAAAAAAATGGTTGATACCCTTCTAACGACATGCTCTATATGTAGTATAAAACATGTATGTTTCTTTTAAAGACTGGTGTGGATCTGATGAAAGACAACATGGCTTTACAAAGAGTGAGAGAAGCAGCCGAAAAGGCAAAATGTGAATTATCTTCATCAGTGCAGGTAGTTTTATTTTTTCTAATTTAATAAACATTGTAATGTCCTACAATAACTTATCATATGACTTAAAAAAAATAAAAATTAATTACCTGTGTATATGCAGACTGATATTAATTTGCCATACCTGACTATGGATGCTTCGGGCCCAAAACACTTAAATATGAAGCTGACTCGTTCTCAGTTTGAAGGGATTGTGGCTGAATTAATTAAAAGAACGATTGCGCCAAGCCAAAAAGCTATGCAAGATGCAGAAGTCAGCAAGAGTGACATTGGGGAAGTTCTTCTAGTCGGTGGAATGACCAGAATGCCAAAGGTAAGCTATAAATTGCTTGGGTATAGAAATATAAAAGTTTTAGATTCAGACTGGGCATCTTTAAATTCCTGCTGCAGGAATACCAGATTTCCCCTTTAGATGCTGCTGTACCCATTACAAGTTAATGACTGGGTGACAGCAACCACATCTTTAAGCAGCAGTCTGCATGTAATTGTAAGTTACATGCCGTTTGGAATGGGTTACTGTCCCTGGACACAGGATAGATACGTGATCTATTCAAAACTGTGTGTATTGCATGCGGACTGACACAGCTGCAGCCATGGTCACCTAGACACTAACTTGAATGAGCACAGCTGGAATGCCTGCTGCAGGAATCCTAAATCGCCCAGTGTGAATGAGGCCTTAGATTTTGGTTTAAGTAGTTGTGTAAACTTTTTGTAATCTTATCTAGCGCTTTACTTTAACCCTTTCCCTGCCAGCGCTGTAAGGCAAACGGCAGAATAAAACCTACGGCGGAACTTATACCAGAACTGTTCCCCAGACAGTCTCTGTTTAAATGAATAGCGGTCATCAGTGGCTCACAAGCCGCTGATGACGGCTATTAACAAAAAT
>NW_017309220.1:0-2199 GCF_000935625.1 Nanorana parkeri | reverse complement strand
AATGGCTCCAGGCAGGGATCTGTGTCGGCATGGATCCCCGCTGCTCTCCCCCACTTGTAGGGTCTGTGGCAGCAAGGATCCGGAATAAAAATCTGGGGTGGGCGGAGGAGCGAGCGGCGCTGGCGGGGAGAAGCCGGCTCTGTGTGTGGCTAAACGAAGGATCTTTACCAGTCCGGTATATTTACCGGTCCTCTGTGTGCAGAGCAAACACTGGAGCGATCGTCTGATCACTCCAGTGTTTGTAAATTACTGGGGACACATAGTAGTATGTGTCCCCAGTTATGAATGAACAGGATGTGATTTACATCCTGTTCATGATTTTCTCAATGGGGAGAAACACTTGCTACAGAGGCTCCTCCCCATTTAGAAACTGCTGATAGTAGGCTCCTCCCCATTTAGAAACTGCTGATAGTAAACATGTTACTATCAGCAGTTTTTGAATGAATGGGAGGCCTCTGTACCGAGTGCTGGGGTTGCAGAAAAAGAAATTGTGTCCTCCAATTTCTTTTTCAAAAGGGAAATATCAAAATATCAGTGGTCTGTTTAGACCCCTAATATTTCCCTGTTTTATGAAAAAATGTAAAAAATTAAAGTAAATTTGTAAAAAAAAAACACAAAACCCCCTTCCTCCACACACAACATACATGTGCACCATGTCGTGGTGTACGCCACGCACATGCTCTGCAGTGCATTATTAGACCGCATCGCAGTGCATCCTTAGTTTAGACCCTAGATCTTTAACCGTACACCTCCCCCCCAACAGTAAAAAAAAATCTAATGTTTTATGAAAAAATAAATTTAAAAAATGTAAACAATAAAAAAGTAAATTTGTAAAAAAAAAAACACAAAACCCCCTTCCTCCACACACAACATACATGTGCACCATGTCGTGGTGTACGCCACGCACATGGCAAAGCTTTGTGATGCATTGCTGTGCGTTGTGATACCTTGTTTTGCAATTAAATCTACGCATGTATTTTATCACAACAAACACCAACACAGCGCAAAAACAATTTTAACATAAGTCGCTTATTTACAGTTTTGCGTTCCTTCATTTTTTAACCTTTTTGCAAAAAAGCGCAATTTCAAAATATTTGTTAATAACTCAATACAGATAATAATAATAAATCTTTTAGATTGTCGAAAAATAAAAAAAATTTGTGCACTGATACTGATTTTAGGGCTGTATCAATTGAATTGTGTATTTTTATCGGTTTAATGTTTGAGAAACATTTGCATTTTAAAAATATTTGTTAACTCAATACAGATAATAATAAATCTCTTAGATTTAGTCAGAAAATAAAAAAAATTTGTGCACTGATTTTAGGGCTTTATAAATTGAATTGTGTATTTTTATCGGTTTAATGTTTGAGAAACATTTGCGCAATTATCGGAGGGCCCACAAATTTAGTAGCACCATCTTTTTATTCTACCGGGCCTGTGCTTTCAGAAAATATATGGTTTGGGGGGTCTTTTACAAACGATAGCAACGCAGCAGTTGAAAATCAAATCAATGGGAAGAATTGCAAAAATGTTGTGGCCAGCTGAGTTGCAAAATGTTTCGGAGGGCTTGGCAGCAAAAGAGTTAAAAGTAAGATGGGTGACTTACAGTTTTCATGTGGTTTGATGTAGGTCCAGCAAACTGTGCAAGACCTGTTTGGCCGTGCTCCCAGCAAAGCTGTAAATCCCGATGAAGCTGTGGCTATTGGTGCTGCTATTCAAGGTGGTGTATTGGCTGGTGATGTAACAGATGTTCTGCTGTTGGATGTCACTCCTCTTTCCCTTGGAATTGAAACACTTGGTGGAGTCTTCACAAAGCTAATAAGCAGAAACACAACTATCCCTACAAAGAAGAGCCAGGTAAAATATAATGTGATTGGATTAAAATTAACACAGTTGCACACCAAACTAAATAGGCTGTTAATGGTAAACTAGGAGAAACAGAAAGCGATCCTTTCTACAGTCTTTAGAATGTACAGTATTGCATCATTTTAACAGATTTGCTTATCGCCAATTTTGGCCATTGTCCTGATTATGGAGCAGGTATATTCCCGGGTGTGGGAAACACGAGTGATCATTACACACAGAATGTGGTGTTTTGCCTTTATGAAGATACAGAGGGGGGAATTTATCAAAGCAATTGCGATAGTTCCTCCTGCTCCAGAGCATCTCCTCCTCCTCCAGAGCATCTCCTCCTCC
>NW_017309219.1:87110-87684 GCF_000935625.1 Nanorana parkeri | reverse complement strand
AGAGTCAGTATTAGGGTCAGAGTCAGGGTCAGTATTAGGGTGAGAGGCAGTATCAGGGTCAGAGTTAGGTTCAGTATTAGGGTCAGAGTTAGAGGCAGTATTAGGGTGAGAGTCAGTATCAGGGTCAGAGTCAGGGTCAGTATTAGGGTCAGAGTCAGTATTAGGGTCAGAGTCAGGGTCAGTATTAGGGTCAGAGTCAGTATTAGGGTCAGAGTTAGAGTCAGTATTAGGGGTCAGTTTAGGATCTTGAAGTTTCCTCTCTGCCCAGTGACATATTTTGCTCGCCGCTTCATAGGATCTGTGGACACAGTGTGACGCCGTGTCTATGGGAGCGCTGGGGCGTAGACGGACAATAGTTACTTCAAGAGCCGGTACAGAGATAACAAAATGCATTTTTTTCCTCCTTTTTTTGGCAACATTTTAAATCTCTGATGACTCCGGCTGCGACCCGTCCTTGTTGGGGTCCCCCAGCTCCACCACTCCAGAGGTCTCACCCCTCATGCTGCATTGTCTATAATGTAACCTAAGTAGCGAGCGAGACCCCCTCTTGGCAGGCGGGCAGAGTTGGGAACCT
>NW_017309219.1:86524-86851 GCF_000935625.1 Nanorana parkeri | reverse complement strand
TGCTCCCCAAGGGCCCCCCCCCCCCCCCCCCCCCTGCCGGGGGACCCCACTCCAAACTGAAAGCAGCGCAGTCAGCGGTTCCCATCCCTGGCAGACCTCGGCGTCACTGAGCGGCGGCGCCAGGTATAGAGGAGACGTCTGTCATTCGGCCCGATTGCGGGGGATCCGGCGAGGTTTCCGGGATGAATCGTCCCTTTCATTTGGCGGAGTCGGGGATGTCACGCTGGCATGGCCCCCGGGGGGACGAGGCGAATCATCTCATCTGTGTTCACCTGCCAGGGAGCGCCGAGGCCGCCAATTACCAGCAATTAAGCCGGATTAAACCAA
>NW_017309219.1:82172-85365 GCF_000935625.1 Nanorana parkeri | reverse complement strand
ATCTCCATGGTATAGGGAGGAGCACCCACATCTCCATGGTATAGGGAGGAGCACCCACATCTCCATGGTATAGGGAGGAGCACCCACATCTCCAAGGTATAGGGGGGAACACTTAGATCTCCATGGTATAGGGAGGAGCACCCACATCTCCATGGTATAGGGGGGAACACCCACATCTTCATGGTATAGGGGGGAACACCCACATCTCCATGGTATAGTGAGGAGCACTCACATCTCCATGGTATAGGGAGGAGCACCCACATGTCCATGGTATAGGGAGGAACACCCACATCTCCATGGTATAGTGAGGAGCACTTTCCATGGTATAGGGAGGAACATCCACATCTCCATGGTATAGGGAGGAACATCCACATCTCCATGGTATAGGGAGGAACATCCACATCTCCATGGCTGTATCCCTTCATTGCTTATCGCCATGTATTCATTGCCGTCCATTTTCGGGGGGGGATTATGAGGGTCTCCCACCCTGCACCCCAGGTGCCCCATCCGGCCTCGATGGGCCTCTACTTCTCTCCGCAGGTTCCTCTATATATCCGAATTTCCCCCCCATCAGTACGAATTGCCTCATCCTCCGCTCCTCACATTGCGCAATCCTGAGTTGCATTTTTTGGAAACGACATTTACTGTAAAAACATCAAATTCTCTATTTATAGAAAAACATAAAACAGGTCCGAACATGACAGCAACGAGGTGGCGGAATGCCACGGCCGTGTGTCACGTAAGGTGGATCGGCGGCGGCCTATTTATTAGTCAGAATTGTTGGTTTTTATCTCATGTCTGAAACATTTGTTTTCTTCCTGGCGATCCTGCCAGTAACAGACTTCCTGTCCTGGGGTGACAACGCTCACTCACTGCATCTATGGAGGAGCAGCGTTGTCACCCGAGGACAGAACTACAGAGCATTCCCCTCCCCCCTTTTCCATAACATAAGGGAGAGGTGCTCTGTAGTGAAGGCTGATAAGAGTGCAGACTGAACGGGAGGAAATGAGAGAAGATGATTGTTGGGGTTTACGGACACTTTTAGTGTTAAGGTCAGAGGGAGGTGGGGGGACGGACGGGGACGCGGACGATACGGGTGCTCTGCGTCCAGATGTCCAGTGTTGGGTTTGAAGCTGCGGAAGTGAATGCACCGCCCTCGCAGGAATTGAAGCCGTGACCCCGGCTCTGCATGTCGAGTTTTAACCATTGAGATGACATATACAGGAGCGTCGCGTCTGCTCACACGTAGCACAATTTATAAATAACCGCAGAAAGTTCTCCCTGAAAATATTGATGGAGCAGATGGAGGGTTGTCACGCTTGCCCGGGGCGGCTCATATCTGCATTATTCCAGCAGTTCATCACACAACGTGCAGAACTGTGCGGGGGGATTTGTCACTGTCAGCGCAGGGCAGCCTGATGGCGATGTGCAGGTGGCGCGCGGGGAAGGTGCAGGGATTGCCTTTCATTGTCCCCCATCTGTCATCATCCCGCATGTCACTCACCGCAAATTCTTCACTACCCAGAGCCAACGCTGCCCCTCCGGGACCTCCGCTGCCTGCCCCGGCCTGTTCAACCCCTCCCCGCCCTAGCCCCCAGGGACCCTCTCTTCTTGTTCCAGCTATCAGGGACCACCTCTTACTGTCCCAGTCTTCAGAGACCCCTCTTCCTGTCCCTAGCCATCAGGGACCCACTCTTCCTGCCCTGGCCTTCAGGGACCCCCTCTTCCTGCCCTGGCCTTCAGGGACCTCCTCTTTCTGCCCTGGCCTTCAGGGACCCCCTCTTCCTGCCCTGGCCTTCAGGGACCCCCTCTTCCTGCCCTGGCCCACAGTCACCCCGTCTTCCTGCTCCAGTCTTTAGGGACCCCCTCTTCCTTGTCCTGGCCTTCCAGGATCCCCTCTTCTTGCCTTGGCCCACAGTGACCCCTTCTTCCTGATTTAGCCTTAAGGTACCCCCTCTTCCTGCCCTGGCCTTCAGGGACCCCCTCTTCCTTGTCCTGGCCTTCCAGGATCCCCTCTTCTTGCCTTGGCCCACAGTGACCCCTTCTTCCTGATTTAGCCTTAAGGTACCCCCTCTTCCTGCCCTTGCTTTCAGGGACCCACTCTTCATGCTCTGGCCTTCAGGGACCCCCTCTTCCTGCTATGGCCTTCAGGGACCTCCTCTTTCTGCCCTGACCTTCAGGGACCCCCTCTTCCTGCCCTGGCCTTCAGGGACCCCCTCTTCCTTCCCTGGCCTTCCAGGACCCCCTCTTCTTGCCTTGGCCCACAGTGACCCCTTCTTCCTGATTTAGCCTTAAGGTACCCCCTCTTCCTGCCCTGGCCTTCAGGGACCCCCTCTTCCTGCCCTTGCTTTCAGGGACCCACGCTTCATGCTCTGGCCTTCAGGGACCCCCTCTTCCTGCCCTTGCTTTCAGGGACCCACGCTTCATGCTCTGGCCTTCAGGGACCCCCTCTTCCTGCCCTTGCTTTCAGGGACCCACGCTTCATGCTCTGGCCTTCAGGGACCCCCTCTTCCTGCCCTTGCTTTCAGGGACCCACGCTTCATGCTCTGGCCTTCAGGGACCCCCTCTTCCTGCCCTTGCTTTCAGGGACCCACGCTTCATGCTCTGGCCTTCAGGGACCCCCTCTTCCTGCCCTTGCTTTCAGGGACCCACGCTTCATGCTCTGGCCTTCAGGGACCCCCTCTTCCTGCCCTGGCCTTCAGGGACCCCCTCTTCCTGCCGTGCCCTTCAGGGACCCCCTCTTCCTGCCCTGGCCTTCAGGGACCCCCTCTTCCTGCCCTGGCCCACAGTCACCCCATCTTCCTGCTCCAGTCTTTAGGGACCCCCTCTTCCTTGCCCTGGCCCACGGGGACCCCCTCTTCATGCCCCAGACTTCAGAGACCGCTCTCTCTTCCATGGCTCCTACCGGCCCCTGCTCTGGCCCTGAATATTCCCTAGAAGTCCTCTCTCTCTTTTTCCCCAGCCCTCAGAGACCCCTCTTCCTGCCTCCACCATGATAAGCCCTTAGAGCCCCTTTTTCCTTGCCCCTGGCCCTCAGAAACTTCCTGCCCCCAGAGACCCCACCCCCTCTTTCCTTGTAATGGCCCCTACCAGCCCTCAAGGACTCCCTCACCCTGGCCAATCCCTGACCTTCCTTGCTCTCTCATTGGGGTAGGTCGAGAATTACAGCACAGCAGTAACAATAAAAGCTTTG
>NW_017309219.1:78653-81497 GCF_000935625.1 Nanorana parkeri | reverse complement strand
AACATACAGCAATATTTACTGTCCAAACACAGGCTGAGCCATCCATACATTCAGCCCACACAGCTCTGCTGTCCTCTAACAGAGAGACAAAGAGAGTTCACATGACGTTTTCTACACATTCCGGCATCAGGAACAGACACGCATCCTACACATCACAGGGAGTCCATAACCGTTGTATGTCAAGTTCAGTTTTTGGGGGTTTTTTGTTAACCGTTGGATTATTACTGATCTCTGCAATGAAACCTTTCATTCGTGACAAAGGCTCCCCAGAGCACTATGGGTTACCCACAGGGACAGCGCGGCAGACTACAGGTTACCCATAGGGACAGTATGGCAGGTTACGGGTTATCCACAGGGACAGTACGGCAGACTACGGGTTACCCACAGGGACAGCGCGGCAGACTACAGGTTACCCATAGGGACAGTATGGCAGGTTACGGGTTATCCACAGGGACAGTACGGCAGACTACGGGTTACCCACAGGGACAGCGCGGCAGACTACAGGTTACCCATAGGGACAGTATGGCAGGTTACGGGTTATCCACAGGGACAGTACGGCAGACTACGGGTTACCCACAGGGACAGCGCGGCAGACTACAGGTTACCCATAGGGACAGTATGGCAGGTTACGGGTTATCCACAGGGACAGTACGGCAGACTACGGGTTACCCACAGGGACAGCGCGGCAGACTACAGGTTACCCATAGGGACAGTATGGCAGGTTACGGGTTATCCACAGGGACAGTACGGCAGACTACGGGTTACCCACAGGGACAGCGCGGCAGACTACAGGTTACCCATAGGGACAGTATGGCAGGTTACGGGTTATCCACAGGGACAGTACGGCAGACTACGGGTTACCCACAGGGACAGCGCGGCAGACTACAGGTTACCCATAGGGACAGTATGGCAGGTTACGGGTTATCCACAGGGACAGTACGGCAGACTACGGGTTACCCACAGGGACAGCGCGGCAGACTACAGGTTACCCATAGGGACAGTATGGCAGGTTACGGGTTATCCACAGGGACAGTACGGCAGACTACGGGTTACCCACAGGGACAGCGCGGCAGACTACAGGTTACCCATAGGGACAGTATGGCAGGTTACGGGTTATCCACAGGGACAGTACGGCAGACTACGGGTTACCCACAGGGACAGCGCGGCAGACTACAGGTTACCCATAGGGACAGTATGGCAGGTTACGGGTTATCCACAGGGACAGTACGGCAGACTACGGGTTACCCACAGGGACAGCGCGGCAGACTACAGGTTACCCATAGGGACAGTATGGCAGGTTACGGGTTATCCACAGGGACAGTACGGCAGACTACGGGTTACCCACAGGGACAGCGCGGCAGACTACAGGTTACCCATAGGGACAGTATGGCAGGTTACGGGTTATCCACAGGGACAGTACGGCAGACTACGGGTTACCCACAGGGACAGCGCGGCAGACTACAGGTTACCCATAGGGACAGTATGGCAGGTTACGGGTTATCCACAGGGACAGTACGGCAGACTACGGGTTACCCACAGGGACAGCGCGGCAGACTACAGGTTACCCATAGGGACAGTATGGCAGGTTACGGGTTATCCACAGGGACAGTACGGCAGACTACGGGTTACCCACAGGGACAGCGCGGCAGACTACAGGTTACCCATAGGGACAGTATGGCAGGTTACGGGTTATCCACAGGGACAGTACGGCAGACTACGGGTTACCCACAGGGACAGCGCGGCAGACTACAGGTTACCCATAGGGACAGTATGGCAGGTTACGGGTTATCCACAGGGACAGTACGGCAGACTACGGGTTACCCACAGGGACAGCGCGGCAGACTACAGGTTACCCATAGGGACAGTATGGCAGGTTACGGGTTATCCACAGGGACAGTACGGCAGACTACGGGTTACCCACAGGGACAGCGCGGCAGACTACAGGTTACCCATAGGGACAGTATGGCAGGTTACGGGTTATCCACAGGGACAGTACGGCAGACTACGGGTTACCCACAGGGACAGCGCGGCAGACTACAGGTTACCCATAGGGACAGTATGGCAGGTTACGGGTTATCCACAGGGACAGTACGGCAGACTACGGGTTACCCACAGGGACAGCGCGGCAGACTACAGGTTACCCATAGGGACAGTATGGCAGGTTACGGGTTATCCACAGGGACAGTACGGCAGACTACGGGTTACCCACAGGGACAGCGCGGCAGACTACAGGTTACCCATAGGGACAGTATGGCAGGTTACGGGTTATCCACAGGGACAGTACGGCAGACTACGGGTTACCCACAGGGACAGCGCGGCAGACTACAGGTTACCCATAGGGACAGTATGGCAGGTTACGGGTTATCCACAGGGACAGTACGGCAGACTACGGGTTACCCACAGGGACAGCGCGGCAGACTACAGGTTACCCATAGGGACAGTATGGCAGGTTACGGGTTATCCACAGGGACAGTACGGCAGACTACGGGTTACCCACAGGGACAGCGCGGCAGACTACAGGTTACCCATAGGGACAGTATGGCAGGTTACGGGTTATCCACAGGGACAGTACGGCAGACTACGGGTTACCCACAGGGACAGCGCGGCAGACTACAGGTTACCCATAGGGACAGTATGGCAGGTTACGGGTTATCCACAGGGACAGTACGGCAGGGTACGGGTTATCCACAGGGACAGCACGGCAGACTACGGGTTACCCACAGGGACAGCGCGGCAGACTACGGGTTATCCACAGGGATAGCACGGCAGACTACGGGTTATCCATAGGGACAGCACGGCAGACTACGGGTTACCCACAGGGACAGCACGGCAGACTACGGGTTA
>NW_017309219.1:73063-78500 GCF_000935625.1 Nanorana parkeri | reverse complement strand
CAGCATTAGGGTTACCCCCAGGGACAGCACCGCAGACTACGGGTTACCCACAGGGATAGCACGGCAGACTACGGGTTATCCACAGGGACAGCACGGCACACTACGGGTTACCCGCAAGGACAGCACGGCAGACTACGGGTTACCCACAGGGATAGACTACGGGTCATCCACAGGGACAGCACGGCAGAGAAGCTTGCTTTGCAGCTTCCATTTTCTTATTGAAACCTCCAAGTGAGTCTTCTGCGCTGTGCTGGGGCATTGAGTTCAATAACCTTCTCCCTGCAAAAGATACAATGTTCATGTTTGTGATACTGTCGCTGTACATTGTGACATGTCAGGAATGTATTCTTGAGACTGACAGGACCCCCTTTAAAATGCAATATACCCCGCCCCCCCACTCCGTCCCCCAAGCACCTGGGGTGGAATCTGTCTCTATGACGTTCCATCCAGTACCGCATTCGTCCTGAGCCGCCGTCATCCTGGAAACATGATAATGACATGGAGTCTTCTATGATGTATCACGCTGATGAGAGATATGAATAGAGTTATAGACGGAGAGGGTGGGGGGTGTGGTGTTTATAATCCTGTCTCCTCCAGGCTGACAATAACCCCCATTCACACGTTTCCTCCCGCGGAGACATTTACCTGGCGGCGGTACAATGCCATAAATCACCGTAACGGTGAGAGAGTGTGATAAACCAACAATGAATACATTCCCCCAACAGGCCGAATGCTGAACCCAAAGAACAAGAACCGAGGGAAGTCTCAGTGCTTCAAACCCGCCTGAAGTCCCTGGATGGACCACCGGGGGGCAGTGTAGAGTCCAATCACTATGACACACCTGAAACGCGTGAAGTCATAACCCCTGGGCCAAAAAACAAATGGGGGGGGGGTTTCTGAGCAGGGCAGTCACCACTAAGCAGACAAAATCGTCTTGTCTCCTTGAAAATGGGGTCCCTGTGTGGCCCCCAAAATGCAGCTGGTTATACTTGTATCTTATATCGTTGTGCTGGCTTTGGCTCTAAAACGCGTAGAACGTTCAATGCTCTTACTCTCATTGGTACGATTCTGAAACATCACACAACGTGTATAACATATGTAACGTTTTGGGGGATCACTGGACAGGGGGCAGAGACAAGACCAGTCACCCTGCACAAGGAGAGAGCAGCAGTGAGTGGTCTTTATTACAGGAGGGGGCGGAGACAAGACCAGTCACCCTGTACAAGAAGAGAGAGCAGCAGTGACTAGTCTTTATTACGGGAGGGGGCGGAGACAAGACCAGTCACCCTGCACAAGGAGAGAGCAGCAGTGACCAGTCTTTATTACATGAGGGGGCGGAGACAAGACCAGGAATCCAGAAGAATACACATGACTCTATAAGAGGACAATATCTGCTGATCTCGGAGCTCAGCTTTGATAATCTGGACATTGTATATTTGATGTGTGGAAGGGGAAGTGAACGTAGATTTTGTCTCCTGTGTGGCCCCAGACTGCCCCACGGGGAAGATTCCTGTTTTTAGTATCGTGTATCTTTTTTTATACATGTGAAAGTGTAACTCTGTGTTCTCTGCGGGCCGATGACCTCACGCGGGTCTACATAATGGGCCCGTCTCCGCGCATCTACATCTGATAAGGTGATAGCGATCTTATACACAGAGACGCGCCGTTCTGGTTGCCTGGTGACGGCCGCGATTATCTCCGCGGTTTGGACGGGATGAGTGATATTCACAGCTATGGTGACCTGATATTATAAACGGAGCTGCTCTACAGGTCGGGAAAACAAGTTGGTGACTCCGCAATATCGGGAGAATGAATTATACAACACAAGAGGAGTGAAGGAAATGTACCGTATGTGGGCCAAAGTCTGAGTACACCTGACCATCAGACCTCTAGGAGTCTGGTGGACATCCCATGTCCACCATGGCCTTTATTATGGAGTTGGTCCCCCGTGGCCATTAATCCCGCATGTCCCCCATGGCCATTATTATGGAGTTGGTCCCCCATGGCCATTATTATGGAGTTGGTCCCCCATGGCCATTAATATGGGGTTCATCCCCCATGGCCATTAATATAGGGTTCATCACCCATGGCCATTAATATGGGGTTCATCCCCCATGGCCATTAATATAGGGTTCATCCCCCATGGCCATTAATATGGGGTCCATCCCCCATGGCCATTAATATGGGGTTCATCCCCCATGGCCATTAATATGGAGTTGGTCCCCCGTGGCCATTAATATGGAGTTGGTCCCCCGTGGCCATTTTTATGGAGTTGGTCCCCCATGGCCATTTTTATGGAGTTGGTCCCCCATGGCCATTTTTATGGAGTTGGTCCCCCATGGCCATTAATATGGGGTTCATCCCCCCTGGCCATTAATATGGGGTTGGTCACCCATGGCCATTAAAATGGGGTTGGTCACCTGTGGCCATCAATATGGGGTTGGTCCCCCATGGCTATTAATAAGGGCTTGGTCCCCCATGGCTATTAATAAGGGCTTGGTCCCCCATGGCCATTTATACAAAGTTGCCTCCTTTGTGACTATAACATCCTCCACTCTTCTGGGAAGACTTTTTACAAGCTTTCGCAGGGGGGTCTGTGGGAATTTGTGCCCATTTATGAGGTCAGGTACGGAAAGATGTTGAAAGAGAAGACCTGGCTCACATTGGCGTTCCAATTCATCCCAAAATGTGTTCAGTAGGGTTGAGCAGGACACTCGAGTTCCTCCACACCAAACTGGTCAAACCATGTCTTTATGGAGCTGCTTTGTGCCCCTGAACTCAATAACTCCTACGGAACTCCTCGGTTCCATAAAAGGTTCCACAGGGTTGGGGCTCCGGTGTGGAGGAACCTGAGTGACCGTCACAAACTGGTCAAACCATGTCTTTATGGAGCTGACTTTCTACACCTGAGCTCAATAACTCCTATGAAACTCCTATGTGTTCCTAAGGTGTTCCATAGGCTTGAGGTCGGGGCTCTGGTGTGGAGGAACTTGAGTGGCCTTCACAAAATGATCAAATCATGTCTTTATGGAGCTGCTTTGTGCCCCTGAACTCAATAACTCCTACGGAACTCCTCTGTTCCATAAAAGGTTCCACGGGGTTGAGGTCGGGGCTCCGGTGTGGAGGAACTGGAGTGGCCTTCACAAACTGGTCACACCATGTCATTATGGAACTGGCTGTGTACACAGGGGACAGTCATGGAGGAACAGAAAAAGGTCTTCATCACACTGACCACAAGGCTGGAAGAGCTCCATTGTCTACAATGTCTTTGTATGTTTCGCACAGCGATTGATGGAAGATCTATTATTTTATATCCAAACATCCATTTTTTTTAAATTACGCAAGTTGGTAAATTGTCCTCATGGCACCAGTTGTTTCCATCGGGAGAAGAATGTGAATTGCCGCCATAAACTCATTAGTTTTATATAAAGTCACATAACTGAGTCATAACCGGCCAAACAGATTGATAAGATTCAGTCCCCTTGGTGATGAGGCCGGGAGTTGGCTAGATAGACATATAAATACTTGTAGTGTGCGTCCTGTTATTGAACGACGCCGAACTCCATCTGTACTGCAACAGGTGGATATTGGGAGGGGGATGGGTAGGCTTCACCTACAGAGGTCGGCTGGGAAACACAACAGATTGCCATCATCAAACCAGTCATCAGTCCGGGCTTCACCTGTAATGGCAAGAGCCTAGGCCGAGTGCCAGTGTGAGTGTCAGGAACTGGAGCAAAGGTGAAGGTTAGGAGCTGGTGGGAAAATGGGAGTCGTAGACCGAATTAAATTCAATACCACACCCGTCCTAGAAGAAAAAGGTCAAGGTGCACCCATGTAGCATAATGCCGGAGAAACTGTCTACGACAAGGGTTAGGCATCAGGGTAGAGGAGAGGTGAGGGTTAGAAACTGAGTTTAAGGAAAGGGTTATATGTTGCGGTAAAGGTGAAGGTTAGCAATTGGGTGTGAAAATAGGGTTAGGGAATTAGGTTAAAGGTGAGGGTTGGGAATTGGAGTAAAGGTGAGGGTTAGGAATTGGGGTTAAGTTATGGTGAGGGTTGGGAATTGGGGTTAAGGTGAGGACTGGGAATTAGGTTAAAGGTGAGGGCTGGGAATAGGAGTAAAGGTAAGGGTTACGAATTGGGGTTAAGTTATGGTGAGGGTTGGGAATTGGGGTTAAGGTGAGGACTGGGAATTAGGTTAAAGGTGAGGGCTGGGAATAGGAGTAAAGGTAAGGGTTACGAATTGGGGTTAAGTTATGGTGAGGGTTGGGAATTGGGGTTAAGGTGAGGACTGGGAATTAGGTTAAAGGTGAGGGCTGGGAATAGGAGTAAAGGTAAGGGTTACGAATTGGGGTTAAGTTATGGTGAGGGTTGGGAATTGGGGTTAAGGTGAGGACTGGGAATTAGGTTAAAGGTGAGGGCTGGGAATAGGAGTAAAGGTAAGGGTTACGAATTGGGGTTAAGTTATGGTGAGGGTTGGGAATTGGGGTTAAGGTGAGGACTGGGAATTAGGTTAAAGGTGAGGGCTGGGAATAGGAGTAAAGGTAAGGGTTACGAATTGGGGTTAAGTTATGGTGAGGGTTGGGAATTGGGGTTAAGGTGAGGACTGGGAATTAGGTTAAAGGTGAGGGCTGGGAATAGGAGTAAAGGTAAGGGTTACGAATTGGGGTTAAGTTATGGTGAGGGTTGGGAATTGGGGTTAAGGTGAGGACTGGGAATTAGGTTAAAGGTGAGGGCTGGGAATAGGAGTAAAGGTAAGGGTTACGAATTGGGGTTAAGTTATGGTGAGGGTTGGGAATTGGGGTTAAGGTGAGGACTGGGAATTAGGTTAAAGGTGAGGGCTGGGAATAGGAGTAAAGGTAAGGGTTACGAATTGGGGTTAAGTTATGGTGAGGGTTGGGAATTGGGGTTAAGGTGAGGACTGGGAATTAGGTTAAAGGTGAGGGCTGGGAATAGGAGTAAAGGTAAGGGTTACGAATTGGGGTTAAGTTATGGTGAGGGTTGGGAATTGGAGTAAAGGTGAGGGTTAGGAATTGGGGTTAAGTTATGGTGAGGGTTGGGATTTGGGGTAAAGGGAAGAGTTATGAATTGGGGTTAGGGTTAAGATAAGGGTTAGAGTTGGTGTTGAGGTCCAGGGTAAGGCGACTGTTAGGAATTAGGGTTGCGGGATCCACCAAAGTGTTATGGTTATTGGTTAGACTATATAAGTGAAGTGTGGGATTTGGGGTAAAGGTGAGGGTTAAAGATAGGGGTTGGGGTAACCCCAAGGCTTTGTTCTTACTGGTTAGGTGGCAGGTGGGGTATACTGCCTATAGTCTGTGTGCTGTAACCTGCAGCCGCCAGTGCCACATACAGCTCACGTCATGAAAGTCTTGGCGCTGATACCCCGGTGCCAGATCCAGCTGTTTGGGGGAAATCGGCTTATCACTGGTTTTGG
>NW_017309219.1:70676-72895 GCF_000935625.1 Nanorana parkeri | reverse complement strand
TTCAGCGTCTTCAGGTGTCACATTAAACCTCGGCGTAGAACAACAACCATAGAGGAACGCTTCCTGGGACGGGATCCGGATCTTGGCTTCCCTGCCAAATTCTGTGAAAGGCCGCTGTCATCGCCGTCCTCTCCTCCTTTGTCTAGAAATAATCTGCAAATATGACATTTTACACCAGATAATACAGCGCCGGATTACTGCTGGGAGGAAGGAAGGAGAGGCAGCGTTACTAAAAGCTGCACCACGGATCCCAGCCGGGAGGGGGGGGGCCCCCTCCTGCGGGCCTCGTCCGGGCCCCCTGCGCGTCCTATGCAAACTCTTCGATGTCGCTCTGTTGGCTTTGCTTCCTTCTTGTCCACCTGACAATCAATCCACGAATCAGTTCCAAAACTTCCCCAGGCCCCCAGGGAATAGGACCAAGAACCTGAGGTATAGGACCAAGAACCCCGGACATTGGGCCAGGAACCTGAGACATAGGATCATGGCAGAGGTCCAAGAACCTGAGACATAGGACCAAGAACCTGAGGTATATGATCAAGAACCTGAGACATAGGACCAAGAACCTGAGACATAGGACCAAGAACCTGAGACATAGGACCAAGAACCTGAGACATAGGACCAAGAACCTTAGGTATAGGACCAAGAACCCGAGACATAGGAACAAGAACCTGAGACATAGGAACAAGAACCTGAGACATAGGAACAAGAACCTGAGACATAGGAACAAGAACCTGAGACATAGGAACAAGAACCTGAGACATAGGAACAAGAACCCCGGACATTGGACCAGGAACCTGAACATAGGAGCATAGCAGAGGTCCAAGAACCTGAGTCATAGGTCCAAGAACCCGGGACATAGGACCAAAACCCTGAGACAGGGGACCATGACAGAGGTCCAAGAACCCAGGACATAGGACCAAGGACATAACACAAAGGACTGGGAACCTGAGACATAGGATCATGGCAGAGCTCCAAGAACATGAGCCTGTTATGAATGAACACTTTAGGCCAAGACAGGTTCAAAGAGCTTCAAGACGACTTCCCAGAACAGGCAAAAGTGTCATTGCAGGAGGTCTCTGTCAGTGTGAGTGCTCTCTATCATTGCAGGAGGTCTCTATCATTGCAGGAGGTGTCTGTCAGTGTGAGCGCTCTCTATCATTGCAGGAGGTCTCTGATGTCAGCTCTGTGCTCTCTATAATTGCAGGAGGTCTCTGATGTCTGCTCTGCGCTATCATTGCAGGAGGTCTCGGATGTCAGCTCTGTGCTCTCTATCATTGCAGGAGGTCTCGGATGTCAGCTCTGCACTCTCTATCATTGCAGGAGGTCTCGGATGTCTGCTCTGTGCTCTCTATCATTGCAGGAGGTCTCTGATGTCTGCTCTGCGCTCTCTATCATTGCAGGAGGTCTCTGTCAGAGTGAGCGCTCTCTATCATTGCAGGAGGTCTCGGATGTCAGCTCTGCGCTCTCTATCATTGTAGGAGGTCTCTGTCAGTGTGAGCGCTCTCTATCATTGCAGGAGGTCTCGGATGTCTGCTCTGCGCTCTCTATCATTGCAGGAGGTCTCTGATGTCAGCTCTGTGCTCTCTATAATTGCAGGAGGTCTCTGATGTCTGCTCTGCGCTCTCTATCATTGCAGGAGGTCTCGGATGTCAGCTCTGCGCTCTCTATCATTGCAGGAGGTCTCGGATGTCTGCTCTGTGCTCTCTATCATTGCAGGAGGTCTCTGATGTCTGCTCTGCGCTCTCTATCATTGCAGGAGGTCTCTGATGTCTGCTCTGTGCTCTCTATCATTGCAGGAGGTCTCGGATGTCAGCTCTGCGCTCTCTATCATTGCAGGAGGTCTCGGATGTCTGCTCTGTGCTCTCTATCATTGCAGGAGGTCTCTATCATTGTAGGAGGTCTCTGTCAGTGTGAGCGCTCTCTATCATTGCAGGAGGTCTCGCATGTCTGCTCTGTGCTCTGGATTGCAGGCCTCCAGTGCTGTGGTCAGTGCAGGAATGTTGGGCCTGTCCTGTAATTGGGGTGAAGGCGGCTCGGTCCGGAATGTCGGTTTAGACTCATCTCTGCTGAAAGCCATTTATCAGAACCGTCCACTCAGCAACCAATCAGATCGCATCCAAAATCAACCCGAGACTGCCAGATTACACTGTATCTAAACCAAAAATGTCATCTTGTAGCCCCCCATACCTTCCAGTCCTTAGATGTGTCTGCCCCCCCCC
>NW_017309219.1:59155-70647 GCF_000935625.1 Nanorana parkeri | reverse complement strand
CCATACCTTTCATGTGGCGGCTGCAATGTTTTCCTATTCTTAGGATTTTTCCTTTATCATCACTTGGTGATCCTGCCACTAACACACTTCCTGTCCCCGGGCGGGGGGTCGCTGTACTGTATCTATGGAGAAGCAGCGTTGTCACCCTAGGACAGGACTCGTCTCTTCTAGAATATAGGGGGGAAGGTGTTCTGTAGTCCATACAGATAACTGAGAACAATGTAACTGATAAGAATGCAGGACAGCAGGCAGCACAGGAAGTGATCATCTCTCTCTGGATTTCTGGCGGGATCAACTGAGATTTTTGGCCTCGTTGTACAGATATAGCAAAAGACTTCCAATCGGACACGTGACGCATGGAGGGAATAACAACAGAGGATTGTCGGGGGGGGGGTCACAGACGTTCAATCTGCTCGCTTGCTGCGTTGGGCGCTCATCACCGGGCCGAGGGAGATCAGATGAATTCCCCACATTAGGAATGAGAATGCGACGATCCCGGGGTTTCCGTTTTATTGGCCAATGGGTGCGGAGAGTGAGACATTGAGGTCTGCGTCACAACCGAGGCGACGGCGCGTTTTGCACATTTTAAGCGCGTTTTTGCTCAGTGTTATTAATGCGAAAACGGGCAAAAACACAGCAAATCGCCCATTTCCAAGCGTTTAATATTCAGTCCACGGGGCCAAAACGACCTGCAATATGCCCAAAAAAGGCTTCACTAGTATTTCCAGCGACATGCGTTATGCTTAGGGCCCTTCTCCCTCTCATTATACCTCCTGCTGGGGCCCTTTGCTGCGTTGGGCGCTCATCACCGGGCCGAGGGAGATCAGATGAATTCCCCACATTAGGAATGAGAATGCGACGATCCCGGGGTTTCCGTTTTATTGGCCAATGGGTGCGGAGAGTGAGACATTGAGGTCTGCGTCACAACCGAGGCGACGGCGCGTTTTGCACATTTTAAGCGCGTTTTTGCTCAGTGTTATTAATGCGAAAACGGGCAAAAACACAGCAAATCGCCCATTTCCAAGCGTTTAATATTCAGTCCACGGGGCCAAAACGACCTGCAATATGCCCAAAAAAGGCTTCACTAGTATTTCCAGCGACATGCGTTATGCTTAGGGCCCTTCTCCCTCTCATTATACCTCCTGCTGGGGCCCTTCTCCCTCTCATTATACCTCCTGCTGGGGCCCTTCTCTCTCTAAGTATACCTCCTGCTGGGGCCCTTCTCTCTCTGTATACTTCCTGCTGGGGCCCTTCTCCCTCAGTATACCTCCTGCTGGGGCCCTTCTCTCTCAGTATACCTCTCGCGTTTTGCACATTTTAAGCGCGTTTTTGCTCAGTGTTATTAATGCGAAAACGGGCAAAAACACAGCAAATCGCCCATTTCCAAGCGTTTAATATTCAGTCCACGGGGCCAAAACGACCTGCAATATGCCCAAAAAAGGCTTCACTAGTATTTCCAGCGACATGCGTTATGCTTAGGGCCCTTCTCCCTCTCATTATACCTCCTGCTGGGGCCCTTCTCCCTCTCATTATACCTCCTGCTGGGGCCCTTCTCTCTCTAAGTATACCTCCTGCTGGGGCCCTTCTCTCTCTGTATACTTCCTGCTGGGGCCCTTCTCCCTCAGTATACCTCCTGCTGGGGCCCTTCTCTCTCAGTATACCTCCTGCTGGGGCCCTTCTCTCTCAGTATACCTCCTGCTGGGGCCCTTCTCTCTCTCAGTATACCCCCTGCTGGGGCCCTTCTCTCTGCATACGTCCTGCTGGGGCCCTTCTCCCTCTCAGTATACCTCCTGATGGGGCCCTTCTCTCTCTCCATATGTCTTGCTGGGGCCCTTCTCTCTCTCCATACATCTTGCTGGGGCCCTTCTCTCTCTGCATACGTCCTGCTGGGGCCCTTCTCCCTCTCATTATACCTCCTGCTGGGGCCCTTCTCTCTCTGCATACGTCCTGCTTGGGCCCTTCTCTCTCTGCATACGTCCTGCTTGGGCCCTTCTCTCTCCGCATACGTCCTGCTGGGGCCCTTCTCCCTCTATACTTCCTGTTGGGGTCCTTCTTCCAGGTGTCCACGTCACTGCCTGTGTGACAAGGACAATTCCTATTGGCTGCAGAGGAGTTACCTCAGGATCCAGAAGACTAATGTCCTCAGCCTGAGGGGAGCCAAGGAGACCAGACTGTGGGGGGATACTGTGTGGCCCTGGACTTGTGGCCCTCGCTGGCAGAAACACCGTCACTGAGGCAAACGGAAGCTGCTTCATCAGGTAAGAAAAACCAAAGACCTGACAGAGAATATATGAGGGGGATGAACACTGAGCCAGTCACCTCAGTTTGTGTACAGAGGAGCTTACACTCTAATGTCCCCTCCCCCCCACAGTCACATCAGTCTCTGTACAGAGGAGCTTACACTCTAATGTCCCCTCCCCCACAGTCACACACTATTATTATACATGTATATAGCTCTGACATATACCACGGCGCTGTACAGAGATCACGGAGCCGGTCACATGACCCGGAACATAAAAGACGAGGCGAATGTTCTTTTGTAAAACTAAATGTTCGGTTTATTATTTTCGGAGGAAATCTTAATAACCGTCATCAACAAGCGATCAATAAATATCAAAAAATAAATAATGAGACAATGTAACACTGAGCGCAGAACCGTCTTCTAAATACAAAAAGAGGAATAAGTTAGGAAATAACAATAAAAGGCCGGGAGGGGGAAAGGCACTTTGTGGGGGGATGCGAGAGGAGACCCCGCCCCCAACAATGATCTGTGTGTATGGGGGGGCCCTCCATTCCATTTCACAGCAACCAAAAAGCTGGATCACTCCGGGGCCCATTTACTGAAGCAGTGGAGGCCGCTCACTGGGTGAATGTTGGCGAATCTGCGGTCACTGAACATCCAAGTGAACGCGGCTTCCCACACCCATTCACCGACATTCACCCCGCACAAGTCCCACAAATCAACTCCTTCAGCTTTATTTCATTCAACTTTTATACAACATCCGGCAGCAGATTAAAGAAACTGAATCCATCGAGCCGACGGGCCAGTCCACCCAAAACTGACATCTGCAGACCCCGGGAACTCAGCACAGGGATGGTGGGGGCCCCTCATAATGGGCACAGCAGGTGTAAAGCCCCGGGAACTCAGCACAGGGATGGTGGGAGCCCCTCATAATGGGCACAGCAGGTGTAAAGCCCCGGGAACTCAGCACAGGGATGGTGGGAGCCCCTCATAATGGGCACAGCAGGTGTAAAGCCCCGGGAACTCAGCACAGGGATGGTGGGAGCCCCTCATAATGGGCACAGCAGGTGTAAAGCCCCGGGAACTCAGCACAGGGATGGTGGGAGCCCCTCATAATGGGCACAGCAGGTGTAAAGCCCCGGGAACTCAGCACAGGGATGGTGGGAGCCCCTCATAATGGGCACAGCAGGTGTAAAGCCCCGGGAACTCAGCACAGGGATGGTGGGAGCCCCTCATAATGGGCACAGCAGGTGTAAAGCCCCGGGAACTCAGCACAGGGATGGTGGGAGCCCCTCATAATGGGCACAGCAGGTGTAAAGCCCCGGGAACTCAGCACAGGGATGGTGGGAGCCCCTCATAATGGGCACAGCAGGTGTAAAGCCCCGGGAACTCAGCACAGGGATGGTGGGAGCCCCTCATAATGGGCACAGCAGGTGTAAAGCCCCGGGAACTCAGCACAGGGATGGTGGGAGCCCCTCATAATGGGCACAGCAGGTGTAAAGCCCCGGGAACTCAGCACAGGGATGGTGGGAGCCCCTCATAATGGGCACAGCAGGTGTAAAGCCCCGGGAACTCAGCACAGGGATGGTGGGGGCTCCTCATAATTCATCAATACAATAGGAAGCCATCATGTGGTGTTCCGATCCATCAGATGTCAGTTTTGGGTGGTCTGGTCCGTCCTCGTCTTCATTCCGCAGTCTCTATGTAAACTATGGAGTCTGATGAGACCTCTACTAAAAATCGGGCACATCAGACGGGCAGACTCTTGCCAGCTGGCGGTGATTTCATGGTCGGTGAGGTGGCTTCCGGCGGTACCATTCCAAAGAGGAGAGAGAGCGAGATAAAAAAAAAATCACCACACTGGAAAACGTTTCATTTTTCCTTTTTAAAACCACAGAAAAATCTGAGGACGCAAACCCGACGCCGACCTTGTAATTTCCCAGGAATGCCCTGAAGTTATTTTTAATTGTCCAGATGGTTCGGCCCGGAGCCAGGAAGGCGGTGGCGGGTATCGCCCAGTAGCGGCCGTCGCTTCTTTTATAAAACAAAATATATAAAGAACGTCAGAAAGTGCTCTGCAGTCCAGCATAAGACACGGCATGGCGCAGCACACGAAGCCGCCATAGGTCCCTCCCTCCCACCCCCACGGGGAGACGCGCTCTTTGTCCACGCGTAATTGCATCTCCCGGCTCCATAAAACGCCCGATAGTCCGCAGTACCCATTTGTGTGTGTTGGGGGTTGTAGCATTGCATATCACTGAGCACAGAACTCCACACCAAGTCCTTCTAGCGGGAGGTCAGGAGTGGCGCGTCTACGAGTCCAGAGAGGAGGAGAAGATTCCGGTCACCAGTTAACGAGCGTCCGATATCTCTTAAGCTCCAGCGCGGGTCGCGGTTTAGCTGAAAAAGCAGCATTTCGGCGTCGGAACGGCGTTCGCTGCCCCCCTCCTCAGATGGGGATCCCCATTTGGTTGGCCTGTTCTTTGAGTCCCATGATGCTGAAGGCGACCCTCTTCTGGTGCCCGGGGAGCCGGATGCCCAACTGCTTGATGTCCCTGCGGGAGGAGAGAGAGAGGACATTCGGGGGTTAAAAAGTCACAAGACAGAGAGCGAAACTGCCAACCGCGATGAGCAACTTTGTATCATTCACTCGTAACAGATTATTCACCGTGTTTTACAATGTATCATTTCCTCACATTACCCAATAAAACAACTTTTACAAGCTAGCAGAGCCGGCTCTGAACCCCTGCGGGGGTCAGGGGAGCCCCAGCTGCCGGAGGGTCAGGGGAGCCCCAGCTGCCGGAGGGTCAGGGGAGCCCCAGCTGCCGGAGGGTCAGGGGAGCCCCAGCTGCCGGAGGGTCAGGGGAGCCCCAGCTGCCGGAGGGTCAGGGGAGCCCCAGCTGCCGGAGGGTCAGGGGAGCCCCAGCTGCCGGAGGGTCAGGGGAGCCCCAGCTGCCGGAGGGTCAGGGGAGCCCCAGCTGCCGGAGGGTCAGGGGAGCCCCAGCTGCCGGAGGGTCAGGGGAGCCCCAGCTGCCGGAGGGTCAGGGGAGCCCCAGCTGCCGGAGGGTCAGGGGAGCCCCAGCTGCCGGAGGGTCAGGGGAGCCCCAGCTGCCGGAGGGTCAGGGGAGCCCCAGCTGCCGGAGGGTCAGGGGAGCCCCAGCTGCCGGAGGGTCAGGGGAGCCCCAGCTGCCGGAGGGTCAGGGGAGCCCCAGCTGCCGGAGGGTCAGGGGAGCCCCAGCTGCCGGAGGGTCAGGGGAGCCCCAGCTGCCGGAGGGTCAGGGGAGCCCCAGCTGCCGGAGGGTCAGGGGAGCCCCAGCTGCCGGAGGGTCAGGGGAGCCCCAGCTGCCGGAGGGTCAGGGGAGCCCCAGCTGCCGGAGGGTCAGGGGAGCCCCAGCTGCCGGAGGGTCAGGGGAGCCCCAGCTGCCGGAGGGTCAGGGGAGCCCCAGCTGCCGGAGGGTCAGGGGAGCCCCAGCTGCCGGAGGGTCAGGGGAGCCCCAGCTGCCGGAGGGTCAGGGGAGCCCCAGCTGCCGGAGGGTCAGGGGAGCCCCAGCTGCCGGAGGGTCAGGGGAGCCCCAGCTGCCGGAGGGTCAGGGGAGCCCCAGCTGCCGGAGGGTCAGGGGAGCCCCAGCTGCCGGAGGGTCAGGGGAGCCCCAGCTGCCGGAGGGTCAGGGGAGCCCCAGCTGCCGGAGGGTCAGGGGAGCCCCAGCTGCCGGAGGGTCAGGGGAGCCCCAGCTGCCGGAGGGTCAGGGGAGCCCCAGCTGCCGGAGGGTGAGGGGAGCCCCAGCTACCGGAGGGTGAGGGGAGCCCCAGCTACCGGAGGGTGAGGGGAGCCCCAGCTCAGGTTTGGCTATGACCCAATATATGTAAAAGGCTCCCTTGTGTAGACATCCAACAGCACTGAGACTGCTGCTGGTGGGAGCCGCCATCTTTGATGTGATGTTGGCTACCCCAGCAGACTCAGGTGACACTCTATAGTAATGATAGGCAACTGGCCCTCCAGCTGTTGTGGAACTACAAGTCCCATGAGGCACTGCAATACTGACAGCCACAGGAATGACTCTGAAAGGCAGAGGTATGAGGGGATTTGTGGTTTCGCCACAGCTGGGAGTACTGAGGGTGCAGCAGCTACATTGTAGTGGAGGGGCGGAGGAGCTGGGCCACCACAGAGACCACCCTACTCCCTATACCAGGGGTATCAACCCTCCGGCTGTGGTGATACTACAAATCCCATGAGGCATTGCAAGATTCTCACAGCCACGACTCCCGATGAGAGATGCATCATGGGATTTGTAGTTTCACCCCCAGCTGGAGGGCCTGGAGGTTTGATACCCCCTGCTCTATACGACATCGCAGGAGGAGGAGGAGGAGGAGGACACTTACTCAGGGCTCATCAGGATCACCTTGTCCATGGTGTTGAAAGCAGAAGCCATAAAGCATTCCGTATATTGCTGCATCTTGATGGACTCTAACCATTCGGCAATGCTCCGGAAGGGCATGCCGTCCGATCCGCTGGTGCTGGGCAGGCGGATGGAGATTCTGCGGAGAGAGGGCGGAGTCACGGGTCAGATGATCTTTTGTCAATCTAGAGAACGATCAGTGTAAATAATTCGGCTTTATTTGGGACACACGAAAAAATAAAAGAAGTTCAAAAGTTTCCATTAAAAACACAGAAATACAGTTAAAGAGGGAATGAGCACTCTACTATTCATATCTGTACTGCCCCCCCTCCCCTCTAAGATAATCACCTCCATCAGAACCACAACGGTCAATGGAGGTTGCCCATTATGTAAGTGACCAATAGCGAGGGGGAGGGGCCAAGGCACATAAGAGGAACCCAGATGGCCAAAAAACAGGTTTCCCAACTAAAAATAGGTTCTACTTTAAAGTGATATTAAAGCCTAACTTTTTTTTTTACATTTCTCCTTTAAGGAGACCCTCCTTTGCTGGAGGCTGTTGATGTTATTCTTTAAAAGTTCCTAATTGCTCGTCTTCTAGTGGCTCCCCGCAGCGCACTTCCCCTCGCCCCCTGCACGGGTGCCACCATCGTTCTAAATGGAGGTACCCGTGCCCGCAGTGGCTGCGTGGGTCCATAGACACACACAGCCCTGTGGCAGGCCACGCCCCTTCCCTCTGATGGCAGAAGGAGCCTATGGCTCCTCTGCCATTAGTATCCTCCCCCCGCAACCCGGAAGTTCAGGGAGCGGAGGATCGCTTCGGACCGGCGGCGGGGACGAGCGCAGCTGACAAGTGTGGAGGGGACTGGGGGTAGAGAAAAAAAAAAAAAAAGGTACTGGGCGGTTTTTACCCTAATTCAGAGAATGCATTAAGGTAATAAACGCCCCCAGACATTAATACTACTTTTAAAAAGGTGTCCGCCCCATCACCTTTCCCCAATTTTGCAGCGTTTTTGGCACGCACCCACCTTGGGTCAAAGTCAGCCATGGTCTTCAGAGAGTCGGGGGCTCGGATCAGCTTGTCCAGGATGCTGACAATGTCGGGGAACTTCGGCCGCCGGTTGCGTTCCTGTTGCCAGCATTGCATCATCAGCTGGTAGATGGCGGAGGGGCACTCCATGGGAGCCGGCAGGCGGAAACCTTCGTTAATGGCTTTCATGACCTGAAAAAAAAAAAGGCCAAAAACGAGGAGTCAGCAACAAAGAACTAACACAAAACGCGTCAACTACAGGAGCGTGAAGACCGAGCCAAAACGCACCTCCTGATTGGACATCTCCCAGTAAGGGCGCTCGCCGTACGACATCACTTCCCACATGACAATGCCGTAACTCCACACGTCACTGGCGGATGTAAACTTCCGGTAGGAGATGGCCTCGGGGGCGGTCCATCGGATCGGGATCTTCCCGCCCTGGAGGAACAAAAAAAAAAAATATTTGGGTATTGTAAGTGATCAGCTACAATGTGATCGCAGAAGGCGAGATAAACATCTTCCATTAGAAAAGACAACGATACAATGTATCACCACCAGAACGTGGACGGCCGTGGTGAGGAGAGTGTGACTGGTGATAACAAGGACGCGGATGAGTAAAACGCACGTCTCCGCCCATAGCGTGAAGGCTACATTTTGCCTCTTTTAAAAGGAGAACTATGAGATAAGCGATTTTCACTCCTCATAGTTCTAGCCGACCTCTGACAATGAGACTGTCACAGGTCGGCTCAGTAGATCGGGAGGTGAGAGAACACATACAGGCGCTCGTACGCAGCTGGGCGGATCTCGACATCGATGTCGGGATCCGCTCCGGCGTCTCTGTATACCGCAAGCTGTAGCTCCCTATACACTGAGCTTTGGGTGACGGGAGGACGCTAGTTTGTGTCCTCCCGTTACCCTAAGGAGAACTATGGGGAAAAACACTGACCCCCATACTTCTCCTTTAAGGGATAGTATTTTCTTTTTTAACCTAAACTAAATAGTTGTCACACTTTAATAAACATTCCTGAGCGGTCACAGCGTGATCTGCCACAAATAGTCACCCAGCAACATTTTTTTTCACCCATTTAGAAACGGCTCCATTCACGGCAGACAAGGCTCTGGTATTTGTCTCTTGCTTTCGGGAGGCGCGTCAAGAATCTGCCAGCTTTTCAAACTAAACAAAAACAATTCTCGAAACTCCCCGCCGCCGGCACGTGCCCCTGCGCACACTTACGCTGGTTGTGTATGTGGCTTCGGGGTCGTCCTCCAGAACCCGGGACAGGCCGAAGTCGGAGACTTTGCAGACCAGCTGGCTGTTGACCAGGATGTTCCGGGCGGCCAGATCGCGGTGGACGTAGTTCATCTCGGAGAGATACTTCATGCCGCCGGCAATGCCGCGCAGCATGCCGACCAGCTGGATGGGGCTGAACTCTCCGTCGTTGTCCTGTAGGAAGAAAAAGCACGAAATGAAGGGTTCGTCCATCATGAGCTGGATTTCTTAACGCGGTCATTTGGAACAAACCAAAAAACAGAATTCCACAATTCTCACCTTTAGGAATTTGTCCAGAGCTCCGTTCTCCATGTGTTCTGTAATGATCATCATCGGTTTATCTACAGGGACACAAAAGCCAACATCAGGGGTTGCACCAATGGGGATAAAGAAGCCAATGGGAAATATGATACAATGGTCCATGCTTACATTTGGAGACCACTCCTTCCAGACGGATGATGTTGTGGTGACAGAACTGGCCCATGATGCTGGCCTCGCTCAGGAAATCGATCCGCTGCTTCTCCGTGTAGCCGGCCTTCAGCGTCTTAATGGCCACCGGATTCTCCTTTTTCCCCGGAAGCTTCAGGATCCCCTTAAAGACTTCTCCGAATTCCCCTGGAAGAGCAAAAGCAGACTTGTGAGCAATGGACCTGGCTTTCTCAGAACCCTCCTTTGTGGGCCTTGGGCCCTTTTAAAGTTTTGATTGAATGGAGCTCTAAACAAAACAGTCTTTGAAGTAATTAAGGCTAAAACACTATAAAATGGTCAAAACTTCTCCAGACTGCTCGACATCCCATTCCAAAACCATGGCCATTAATGTGGAGTTGCCCTTTCGCCCCCCCCGCCCCCCCCCATGGCCGTTAACAGAGTTTTCCCCCCATGGCCGTTGAAATGAAGTTGTCCTCTGTGGCTATACCATCCTCCACTCTTCTCGGAAGACTTTCCACATGATTTTGGAGGGTGTCTGTGGGAATTTGTCCCATTGGTGAGGTCAGGTACGCATGTTGGATGAGAAGATCTGGCTCACAATCATCATTCCAATTCATCCCAAAAGGTGATCAGTAGGGTTGAGGTAAGGGTTCCTCCACACCAAGTCTTTATGGAGTTGGTTTTGGGCACCTGAACCTAATAACTCCTATGGAACACCTATGTTCCATAGGGCATCCCCATGTTCCATAAGGTGTTCCCTTGTTCCACAGGGTTGAGGTCTGGACTCTGGTCTGGAGGAACTCGAATGGCCTTCACAAACTGGTCACACCATGTCTTTATGGAGCTGGTTTTGGGCACCTGAACCAATAACTCCTATGGAACACCTATGTGCCATAGGGCATTGCCATATTCCATAAGATGTTCCACACGGTTGAGGTCTGGGCTCTGGTCTGGAGGAACTCGAATGGCCTTCAAAAACTGGTCACACCATGTCTTTAGAGAGCTGGCTTTGTACACAGGGGACAGTCATGGGTGGAACAGAAAAGGGTCTTCACCAAACTGTGACCACAAGGCTGGAAGAGCCCAACTGTCTACAATGTCTTTGTATGATGGAGGATCACCAGAACCTTCACTGGAGACCCCTGAGCTCCATCATTTGGAGGCCAGTGAACATATGTCTGGCCGATATAGCGTACGTACTTTCCTTATTTTCCAACCAAGTTGGTCAGAAAGATCTTTTCTTGCACCCTCGTTGGGGCTAAAGGTTTGCAAGTCCCAACAATAAAAACACAAAAACCAATTAAAATTTAAAAAAAAAGTCTACACAAAGCTTTTCTTTTTGATAAAGCATTAAGAACGGGGAGAGTTCTATGTTAACACTTTTTAGATACAAGCAACGTGTTAATCTTTGACGTGCGGCCTCGTAGGGTATAGTCCTAATCTGTTCAGCACATGAACTTGACCCGATCTTCAACGGTCGTATAAACAAGCTGAAACGGCAGCGGCGGCTATATATATATTTGTACAGACCGGTAATCTGATGCCCTTCATTGAGTTGAAGCGCAGTCGCATTTAAACTAAAAACTGGTCTGTGCTCAACCAGCGGCAATCAAGGATGACAGGAAGGAGTCAAACAGAAAAGGACTCGGGGACGTTTGGTCTCGTCTCAGACTCGGCAGGCAATGATACATAGCGCGGGAATACGACAAGTCTACAAAAGCCCCACGAAACTCCGTCAGCAAAGGGAATTTTTTCTACGCACACTGGAATGCATTATTGAGTGGCCGGATGATTATATACACCGAGTGGCCGGATGATTATATACACCGAGTGGCCGGATGATTATATACACCGAGTGGCCAGATTATATATATATATATAGTTAGTTATATAAATATCCATTCTACAGCTTGATGCTTGAGGCCTCCCATTGGCCAGAGAGAAAAGGACGGTCTGATTGGCGCAAGTCCTTACTTCCCACCCGGGTTCCTCACCTGCTCCAATGACCTTCTGCCGAGTGATGGCATTGGGGGAAATCTCGGTGGTGAATTTCAGCACGGCCTTGTTGGGGTCTTCGTATGTGTGAGGGTCCACGTAGGTCTTCAAAGGCTTCACTTCTGCAAAGAA
>NW_017309219.1:57608-58875 GCF_000935625.1 Nanorana parkeri | reverse complement strand
ATACATACACTAAAATATCATATATTATTATTACAGGTATTTTTATAGCGCCAACAGTTTACGCAGCACTTTACATAGCTGCACATTCGCATCAGTCCCTGCCCTCCAGGAGCTTACAATCTAAGGTCCCCATCTCACATGCATACATAGAGGGCCAACTTAGAGAGGAGCCAATTAACCTTCCAGCATGTCTTTGGAGTGTGGGAGGAAACCCGGAGTACCCGGAAGAAACCTACACAGCACAGGGAGAGCATGCGAACTCCTTGCAGATAGTGACCTGGCCGGGATTTGAACTGGGGACCCCCAGTGCTGCAAGACACACTAGCCACTATGCTGCCAATATGGAGACGTCATACAATCGGAGGCCTTGGGAGGGTACCGAACAGTCGTGATTTCTTGGAGAAAGGATCTCCGCTCTTGTTGGGATGAAATGAAACATCTCGGTACTGACTTAAAGGAGAACTATGAGGGGGGGGGTGCTTTTCACTCACCTCATAGTTCCAGCCGACCTGTGACAATGAGACTGTCACAGGTCGGCTCAGTAGATCGGGAGGTGAGCGAACACATACCGGCGTTCGCTCACCTCTCGATCCCGTCACTGCTCTCTGCCGTGACAGGGGGAGGGGCTGGATTCCCCTCTCCGATCCAGCAGCGCTGACTGGCGGAACGGACGGGGGAGGGGGCGGGTACAGCTGGCTCTGCCTCTAGATAGGAGCCAGCTGTCACTCACGCAGCTGGGCGGAGCCCGTCGTCTAAGTCGGGATCCGCTCCGGCGTCTCAGTATACCGCGAGCTGTAGCTCCCTATATACTGAGATTGGGGTGACGGGTGGATGCTAGTTTGTGTCCTCCCGTTACCCTGAGGAGAACTATGGGGAAAAGCCCTGACCCCATAGTTCTCCTTTAAGTTGATAAATGGGGCTGGATGGATTACTGCAAGATCTGATGCTGTATAAAAATGTATTTTACCAAAAGCGTTTTAAGGGCTGGCACACTCAACTTTATAACAGGGGCCCCTACTCCCTACAGCACCAGGAGCCCGAGATATGATATTCTAGCATTGCAGTCATAGCTTCGCTACATGTATCCCTATTAAGGGAGGTGTGTGTGTGTTCTGATCTTACCAGATTTAGAGAAGTGCACGTCCTCTAAAGATTGCCGCATACGCTCTCTTCTTCGCCTGCAATACGAGAGAAGAGCAGAACGTCAGGGCCATACCATAGACTCCGAGTAAAGTGGACAAGACAGGAGGGCAGGTGACAAGCGGAG
>NW_017309219.1:53565-57533 GCF_000935625.1 Nanorana parkeri | reverse complement strand
CCCCGGCCGCCGCTCCTCCGATGATAGCGGCCTGGTTCGCTCCTTCCGGTTCTGTGGGCGACAAGGTGAATAAATTGGTATTGAAAGCCAAAATGGTAAATAAATCTCACTAAAGCCGCCATACGGTTATTAATTCTACTCCAAATATTACCGCCGGGCCCTGCACGTGTCCTTACCTGCCGCGAGGGTGTCAAACTCATATTCCATGCTGTATGCGCCGGCGCCTTCCACCGTCTGGGCCTGGACTCGCACCACGTAGGTCGTGCCCGGCACAAGCTTCTCGAGGGTCACCGAATTGCCGTCACATCGGTGAACGGAATAGCTGTTCTCGTCATTCTGAAAAAGAACACCAAAATGGAGGGAGTTTAGTACGACATTTCACCAATGACAGGCGCAACGGCGAGAAGGACTTCATAAGCCGCACACCTTTTTGTTGTAGGCCACTTCATACTTCAAGACACGGTTCTGCTGGCGGGGGGCCACCAACCAGGACAGCCTCAGGGATGTCTTGCTTCTAGTGTCCAGGTTGATGGAAGTCACTTTGGGGGGTTCTAAGATGGAGGGGAGAGGTTAGTTGGCTCCTGGACATCATTAAATGGGACATGGCTACGGTGGGAAGAATCAGACACCGTGGGGACCGGGCATACATTCGATTACACTTACCGGTCTGGTTAAGGCTGACGCGCAGAGCTGTGCGGCTCCCCACCGATTTGGCGCTCGACACTCCATTCCGCGCCTCCACGGTGAACGTGTAATTGAGGTGAGGCTCAAGGCCGCTGATGGTCAAGGCGGTGGCCTTCAGGTGGCGCGGGTTTTCCGAGAAGTGGATGCTGGCGTCGCAAAGCTGGCACTCCGTCTGGTCGGGCTGACACTGTTCACAGGTGACCACGTAGAGGACATCGTCGCGGCCCCCGGAGTTACTGGGGGGTAACCAGTGCAGCATGACTTTAGAACCCGAGCCGACGGCAGTCAGCTGACGAGGAGCCGATGGAGAACCTACAAAAAAGGCAACCATAGAATTAGGTCCACCATCCAGAACCGTCCCATCTACTCATCTCCAAGAACTTCTTCATTACTTACTGGTGCAGGGCCAGGAAACTGGGTCCACGGTGGCCCGGAAGTAGCCGTCTTGGCACGGGCAGGAGGTGGCACCTTCGGAGGAGAGCTCGGTGTGGGCCGGGCAGGGTTGGCAGAGGCTGTCCGAGGCTTCGGCTTTGAAGAACCCGGGCTTGCAGGCTGCGGAAGAGAGACGTGGAAACGGTTAAAAAAAACAAAAACCTCGCTAGACGGGTTTCCCTTTCTGCAAAGATCGTTTTACATGTGTAAACGGAGAACTGAAAAATGGACTTAAGTAAACAGAACGCCGGGGAGGGGAGCAAAACCTGAACGTGGCTCGCAAAATATATAAAATCACCCAACCACAGAAATGGCTGCAGAAAAAAGACGGCCGGGCACCTCGGGTCAAATCCGGTTTGGCAGAAACTGTGTTAAAGTGGACCTGTCAGTAACAAGTCCCCATGAATAATCTCCCGACACATCCCTATATATTCTTTCACAGAGACGCTCCACCTCGTCATTAAAAATGCGTCCTTGACTCCAGTCAGTGACTCTGCCAAGGCTGAGATGATGTCATCAGTCTGCTGCAGGCAGTAAGAAGCATTTCCTCAGTCTCCCCCCTCCCCCAGTCATTGGTCTGCTGCAGGCAGAAGCATTTCCTCAGTCTCCCCCCTCCCCCAGTCATCAGTCTGCTGCAGGCAGAAGCATTTCCTCAGTCCCCCCTCCCCCAGTCATCGGTCTGCTGCAGGCAGAAGCATTTACTCAGTCCCCCCTCCCCCAGTCATCGGTCTGCTGCAGGCAGACGCATTTCCTCAGGCCTTGTTCACACCAAGCGCGTTCCAGGAGCAGAGCAGTTACAGACCGGATCAAAAAAAACTGCGTCCGATGTATTCCAAATGGTATTTTGGGCTCTAGATCACACAGCAGCGTTCAGTTCCAGAGCATGTAGAAAAAAAAACAAAACTGCAGCAAGCCCTATTTTACATGCTGTGGAACGCATCAAAAATGCATGCGAACGCACTGAAAGCCCATTTTAAACAAAAAAATTGCTTTTTTAAAACCAAAAGACGGGCCGGAACCGATCAAAAAACGCAGCAAAAAAAACACGGCACAACCCACTGCACTGTGTGCAGAAACTGACGCAGATCTGGTCTGCATTTGGTGTGAACAACCCCACAGTCTCCCCCTCCCCCAGTCATCACTCTGCTGCAGGCAGGAGGAAGCATTCGTCTCCACCAGTGATCAGTCTGCAACATTGTAACTTTGTATCCAGGTGCATTGTTACTTTGTATCCAGTCACAGGGTGAGAGAGGCTGTAAGGTCTCGTTCACACCTAGGCGTATTGCATATGCGCGTCCGTTGCGCTGTTTTTTTACAGTGATTCGCGGTAAAAAAAAGTTTGCACGACCGTCGCGCGTTTCCGAAGGCTACTTGGCTGTATCCCAATGGAAACGCGCAACAAAAACGGCCCAAAGTAGTACCTGGACCTTTTCAGGCGCGGGCCGTTTTGTAGCGCGTTAGGGACGGGCGGAAATACGCCGAGGTGGGGACGAGACCATTGACTACAATGGGATTTATATTTTTGAGCGCTTTGTAGAGCGTTCGTCGAGCGTAGAACGCGCTACAAAACGTTCAGGTGTGAACGAGGGCTAAAAGGCACTGATGCGTGTCAAGACATTGGTGAACACAGCCAAGAACGGCACAGAGACACCTGGGGATTTACACAATTGGCATCTCAGTCCAGGAAGTAGATGGTGACCCTGCATGATGCCTAAAACAAAGATGGTGGAGGAAAAAGCAGATGAAGGGGGAGTGAGTCGGTCAGGGCGCGAGCACCAACGCTCAGCCGTGTACGGAGTCGGTCAGGGCGCGAGCACCAACGCTCAGCCGTGTACGGAGTCGGTCAGGGCGCGAGCACCAACGCTCAGCCGTGTACGGAGTCGGTCAGGGCGCGAGCACCAACGCTCAGCCGTGTACGGAGTCGGTCAGGGCGCGAGCACCAACGCTCAGCCGTGTACGGAGTCGGTCAGGGCGCGAGCACCAACGCTCAGCCGTGTACGGAGTCGGTCAGGGCGCGAGCACCAACGCTCAGCCGTGTACGGAGTCGGTCAGGGCGCGAGCACCAACGCTCAGCCGTGTACGGAGTCGGTCAGGGCGCGAGCACCAACGCTCAGCCGTGTACGGAGTCGGTCAGGGCGCGAGCACCAACGCTCAGCCGTGTACGGAGTCGGTCAGGGCGCGAGCACCAACGCTCAGCCGTGTACGGAGTCGGTCAGGGCGCGAGCACCAACGCTCAGCCGTGTACGGAGTCGGTCAGGGCGCGAGCACCAACGCTCAGCCGTGTACGGAGTCGGTCAGGGCGCGAGCACCAACGCTCAGCCGTGTACGGAGTCGGTCAGGGCGCGAGCACCAACGCTCAGCCTTGTACGGAGTCGGTGAGGGTGCGCGCACCAACGCTCAGCCGTGTACGGAATCGGTTAGGGCGCGAGCACCAACGCTCAGCCGTGTACGGAATCGGTTAGGGCGCGAGCACCAACGCTCAGCCGCGTACGTGTCCGCAAAAGCTACAGATTCGAGATGTTGAGACTGTAGCTGCCCGGACTGACACCTATACTTTGCGGCACGGAACAAGGGGTGGCGGCTTATTTATTGAACCCCGTCACGCTATCCGTTGACAGTGATCACCCGACAAAAAGTTGCAATCAATCATAACGATCCGCCCCCCAGAAACCAACTGTGTCCCCCGACACTTTGTAACTAACCAACTAAAAAGGCTCAGGACGGTCCGGCCATGAGGAGGTTAATGGCCGATCCACATGCGGAGACCGTTAGTCATCTGCGGGCTGATAACTCAATCGGTCACATCTACGGTACAGCCCTCCCACATCCCCTTCCAACCCTGAGGGGGAAAA
>NW_017309219.1:52314-53267 GCF_000935625.1 Nanorana parkeri | reverse complement strand
CAGGGGGAAAAAAAAAAAAAAAAAAAAATTGTAGATTCCTGAATAGATGAGACAGAACACAGGATTACCCCCCACCCCCCGCTTCTCCCCCTCCCGGGAGAGAATAGGGGAGCGGGGTTGGGGGAGAAGCCCAGTCACTCAGGGATTGAAGGGTTCAGGTCTTTAGTCCTTTAAACAAACAATTTCTTCTCCCTGGAGAGAAGGACAACAAAGGGCCCGGCAGGGGGGTGGGGGTAAACCCCCCCCGGAGGGCGATGCTAAAAATGTTCCAGACAGAAGGAAGAAGAGGATTACAAAATATCAAAGGGCCACAAAAAACAACACAAGGGGGGGGAGTTTTTGAAGGAATATGTAAAAGTTTGGGGAAACTTGGGAGGAGGAAGAGATTCATAATAGACGGAATGTATTGTACATCACGCGGCCGAGTCCCCGCCCACGTGTCATCAAAATAATAAATAAAATGTAGAAAAAGAAAAAAAAGCAATGCAGGAAAAATAAAAATTATATAAAATATAAATGCATTGGCGTACATTATGGCGCCGGTACGTGTACATGCGTTGAGATGCGTTACCATTGATTGCATCAAGAAAAAAAAATTTTCTGCTACCAGCGGGGAGCCCACTTATGGCTGGAGAGGGAGAGACGACTCGACCCTCCAAAACAGCATTCTGATACCAAGGCGGTCGTATCCGTGGGAACCGGCCCGCCGCAGGCAGCCGTCATTGTCTTATAGACCCCCATCAAAAAGGATGAAGGGTCTCATCTTCAGCGCCGAGGAGGGTGGGAATGGCACAGGGCCCACAGGCATCATCTGAACAAATCGCTCGGCCTCGGCGCAGAGATCGCCGGAGAGGACGATTACCGCGTCATATTTTTTTCCAGGTTCAGCAGTGACAACGATCGGACGCAATGTGGACATTCCGGCACACGCAGTGGTCAGAGACGGACGTTTT
>NW_017309219.1:52003-52263 GCF_000935625.1 Nanorana parkeri | reverse complement strand
GGTCATTAACTTCCCCAAAAAACATCCCCATAACGGAGGGATATCAACCGACTGCCCCGTCCCCACCGACAATCAGCGTCGCCCAGGACAACGGCCGCTGGAGCTTCAGGGACACCGTCCAGTCACGTGGGCTAAATTGTGGGGGGCGAGCCCAATCCGTGACCCCCAATATTCCCCCAGGCCCCCCATACACTACGAGTCTGCACCGACTGACACAATGTAACTTTTCTTATGGCAGCAACCTATATAAAAACACCCAG
>NW_017309219.1:51679-51946 GCF_000935625.1 Nanorana parkeri | reverse complement strand
AAAAAAAAAAAGAAAAGATACAAAGTGACAAAATATCGATATTCCCCCGACCGAAATAAAAAAAGAACATTCCTGAACTCTGGAGAACAGGAAGAATGCGGAGAGGTCTGAAGACGAAATGACCTCACACTGAAGTGTCGGCTCTTGGGACGAGCCCGGTCTGCTCATTTGCTTTTGACAAGTACTCAGCATTTTACAGCAAGTGCCCGGAAATCTCTGGAGGAGCCCCCGGGGGGAGAGGCAAGGCTAAAACAGCTGTGAGAAGGA
>NW_017309219.1:48951-49202 GCF_000935625.1 Nanorana parkeri | reverse complement strand
CTTCCCCAAAAAACATCCCCATAACGGAGGGATATCAACCGACTGCCCCGTCCCCACCGACAATCAGCGTCGCCCAGGACAACGGCCGCTGGAGCTTCAGGGACACCGTCCAGTCACGTGGGCTAAATTGTGGGGGGCGAGCCCAATCCGTGACCCCCAATATTCCCCCAGGCCCCCCATACACTACGAGTCTGCACCGACTGACACAATGTAACTTTTCTTATGGCAGCAACCTATATAAAAACACCCAG
>NW_017309219.1:48638-48937 GCF_000935625.1 Nanorana parkeri | reverse complement strand
AGCCAGCGTGCTGGAAAATGAACGCAGATTGATGTGCGGAGGAACAAAAACATGTAACAGACGAGACAAAAAAAAAAAGAAAAGATACAAAGTGACAAAATATCGATATTCCCCCGACCGAAATAAAAAAAGAACATTCCTGAACTCTGGAGAACAGGAAGAATGCGGAGAGGTCTGAAGACGAAATGACCTCACACTGAAGTGTCGGCTCTTGGGACGAGCCCGGTCTGCTCATTTGCTTTTGACAAGTACTCAGCATTTTACAGCAAGTGCCCGGAAATCTCTGGAGGAGCCCCCGG
>NW_017309219.1:38236-39450 GCF_000935625.1 Nanorana parkeri | reverse complement strand
GCGGGCGGAGGAGGCACAGTTTTTCGCTCCACCGGCACAGGGTGGTCATCAAGGTCAAGTAGAGCCGGAGTTCCCCCCTCCGCGCACAGCTGGAACCAGACGCTCGGCTTTGTTCCTCTTCCCAGAACCCTCCGTCCTCGGAAATTCAAACAATTCGCTTCATGATCCAGACGGCAAAAAACGCGCCTCGAAAAGCAGCGACCAACGCGCGACAAATCTGCCGGTTCGCTTATTGTGGAAGCGTCGGCGCTGTTCCATCGGAAAGCGTTCACCATTCCCAAAAATATATCCCCTCCTCCGGCTTTAGGGGCCCCAGAGACAACGCAGGGCACTGGGCGGCCATCTTCTGACCGGTGGCCCGAAAGACTGCGTGAAACTGGGGGGAGACAGCCAGCTGTGGGGGGGGGGGGTGTCAGGCACTGGATGCCCCTCCCACTTCATGAGCTACAAAAGTTCCATTACTTGTGACATTGTAACAAAGTCTGCGAAAATATAAACATTATATAATGTGAAGCTCCGCCCCCCACGCCGAGGTCAATGTTATTTAAAAATCGCCCAATGAAAATTTTTCTTGCTCTAGATGACACGTCGGCACATTCCTGGTTCCCATCGCCGGTCATGTGACGTGGCGCGGCAATATGATCCGAATTCCATCACTTCCACATCGGATATCCCACACGATTCAACGCTTCCTGTTTGCAGGCCGGGCGCTTTCCTGTCCTCTGCCCCCGTCATGGCGACCCCGGGACGCGCAGGAGGAAGCGGCGTTTTCCTCTCTGTAGTCCTCTTCGCCAGCCGGGCATTTCTGGGGGAAGCCGCGGCCGAGAGGAAAAGAAAAAAAAAAAAAATCTGCAACGTTTTCGGCTTTATTTGGAGAAGGCGAAGAGCGTCCAATCAGAAGTCACCGTTCACCGATCCTCCCGGCCTAAATGGGATGGAACCCTCGTTTGTTGATTGACGGCGCTAATGAAACGCGGCCAATCAGAAGTCACCGATCTGCCCGGCCTGAGGGAACGGAATTCTCATTTGCTGGAGGAGAAGCGGCCAATCAAAGCGAGGCCGACGGAATTACAGATGCATTTATTTGGCGCATATATTAAACGGTCAGGGCGCCTCCAGGGGTGATGGACGGCGGCGAGGAACGGGTGTACGGACACGGGACATCTTGAAATGCAATCTACAACCAGGACACGGCGCTCCCTAAATAAAAATTC
>NW_017309219.1:37699-38046 GCF_000935625.1 Nanorana parkeri | reverse complement strand
CAGGTTTTGTCCTGGAGGTCGGCCAGGATTCTGGATGAAGGTGAAACGCGACACGTCTGGGAGCGCAAAACGCGTCCTGGTGTCGGTTCCTGGAGTGCCGACACCTGCCCGCGTGCGAGGCGGGATGGCTGCAGCTTCAGGGCACGTTAACGCCGCGCACCGCGCTTTGACGCATTGAACCAATGAGGGGGCGCCGACCGTCGGGAGGGCGTTTGCCTTGATTGGCATCACCCCTCAGGCTGCCAACCGGCTCAACCTGGCACCGGTGGGCACGTTTCTGAAATCTTAACCCGGGGCAGGCGCCCTCAGCTGTTGGTGGAACTACAAGTCCCATGGGGCATTGCAAG
>NW_017309219.1:36628-37637 GCF_000935625.1 Nanorana parkeri | reverse complement strand
TAATCCTGTTAGGCATAGCAAGAGACCGACAGCCACAGTCATGGCTCCCGGAGGCAGAAGGGATTTGTAGTCGCAGCACAGCTGGAAATGCCGAGTTTGCCAATCCCCATCTTAGGAGCTCCTCAGCCCCGCCCCCCCCCATCGTGAAACGGCGCTCATCATGGCCGCCCGGCCCGCATTCCTCCAGCGCGACTTCCTCGCCGTTTCCCACGCTCGCTAAACACCAGCGAACCGTCGGCTCTGAATCACGCGGTGACAATTAGGCAGCGCGCTCTGTAATTACCTTCCGCGCACCCGACACCAGAAATTCCGGTTATCGTCTTCAGACGACTCAGCCGAATAAAACGCCGTCACGCACATACATCGCCCCGTGAGTAATGGACGGATAACGTTCCCACGCTGCAAATCAAGATGTCAGCCACATGATTCACCGTACCGGAACTACCTCCCCGGGTCTATAATAGAAGGTTAAAGGAGCGCTCCACTCCCAGGACGAGTCCCCGACACGGAACCAGCGTTACAGAGCTGCTGATCCATCAGCTTTCAGGCCTTCAAGTATCAAATGGACTGCCCAGGGCCGGGCCGAGGGGTAGGCAGTAGAGGCGGCCACCTAAGGCACTCCAGTTGGGGGGGTGCAGGAAGAAGAGGACCTGCCACCACCTGTGCCATTGAAGTAGCTCACAGCTCCTGGCCGGGAGGGGCGCACGTCGGCCTTTTCGCATCGGGTGCCAACTGGCACTGTTAAAGGAACGGTCAGCATTGTCCCACAACAGCCAATCAGATTGCAGCTCTTATTCCGCAGCCCGATCGCGGCGTTGGAAACGGGTTAATCTTTCCTGGAAGAGGACGCGGCGCCTTCAGAGCCAGCGAGAATTTATTTCCCATCTGTGTGCGTTTCCGGGGGGGACGTTCAACGTGCAAACCGCAGGAAAACGAAACATAAAAATAGCCGCGGATCGGCGTTCCCAGAACCCGGGGGTCAGGTCCCTGCAGATGGCGCCGGCACGTA
>NW_017309219.1:35901-36498 GCF_000935625.1 Nanorana parkeri | reverse complement strand
CCTTTTACATATTCTGCAGCACAATACATATACAACCCGACCAGTCACATCATTCTTAATGGGAGCCTGTGAGGGACAGATATGAGGCAGCCGACATTGCTAGTGGGGTCATCCTGATCCTCTTCTTCAGAGCCCGCACCTTTAAGAAAAAGGACAGCTCCTCATATTCCTAATCTCGCGGCTTCCAATAGGAATGTGCGCAGGAAGTCACAATCAACACAAGGAGGAAATCCGCTCTTCCTGCATCCAGACAGGACAACATGTTCATAGAAAACTTCCATTTCCACCATCACACCAAAGCGCACTCATTGGAAGAGGCGTCCCCAGCCCGGGGGGGAAGATTTCCCATCATTTCCTATTCCCGGTGACAACCATAACATTTAGGATTTCCCGTCACTTCCTGTCCCCGAACCATCAAACGCTAAACGTAAGAAAGGTTTTGGATACATTGTAACAACGATGAGCGGAGTTTGTTGTGGATACTCCGACGTCGGCTTACCTTGGCACCGGTCTCCCGCTTTCTCGTAGCCGGCCCGGCAGAAGCACTGGCCGATGGGCACCAGCCAATCTCCGTCCATGTTGCAGTGCATGGAGGGT
>NW_017309219.1:33456-34506 GCF_000935625.1 Nanorana parkeri | reverse complement strand
CTGCCCTCGGGCGCGGCGTTCTCCACGCACCGCCCGGCCACCTTGGCCAGGGCCTGCGAGTCGGCGCCGGCCACCGTCTCCGGGAACTGCGCCGCGCCCTGCACCACGGCCGGGCATTTCTTGTAGTAGATGCGGACGCTCAGGAGGGCCACGCAGGCCCCGATGTCCTGGAACGCCAGGTAGAAGCCCTTCTTGGTCATGGGGCCCACGTGCCGGACCTCCACGTTCAGCCGGACGTTGCGGGAGGAGAAGTCGTCGCGCACGGTGATCTCGTCCGGGGCGATGGTGTCGATCTTCCGGAAGTGCCTCTTTTGGAAGTTGGTGCCGTAGTCCACGTCGGACTCGGCGTAGTACAAGTTGAAGGTCTCTTTGCACGCGCCCGACACGCCGGGGAAGCTGTTGCAGTCGCGGACGGTGAAACGCAGGTCGATGAAGATGCGCTGAGCTTCGCTGCGGTAGATCCAGTTGGTGCGCAGCCAGTTGTCCTGATCTCCTTCCTGGACGTTGCAGACGGAGTACATGTAGATGAGGCTTCCGTTCATGACGTTCTGGAGAAGATCCCACTGGAAGAGAGGAGAAGACCGTCAGAGAGACGCATTTAAAGTGGACCTGTCAGTAATATACAGATCCCCCCACACGTCACAGTATACAGAGTCAGGGTCAATGCGCAGATACCGGGTCAATGCGCAGATACCGGGTCAATGCGCAGATACCGGGTCAATGCGCAGATACCGGGTCAATGCGCAGAAAAGCTCCACCTTTTATCATTAAAAAGCCTATGCTGAGATGTCATCAGTCTGCTGCAGGCAGGAGGAAGCATTTCCTCAGTCTCCCCTCCCCCAGTGATCAGTTTGCTGCAGGCAGGAGGAAGCATTTCCTCAGTCTCCCCTCCCCCCAGTGATCAGTCTGCTGCAGGCAGGAGGAAGCATTTCCTTAGTCTCCCCTCCCCCCAGTGATCAGTCTGCTGCAGGCAGGAGCATTTCCTCAGTCTCCCCTCCCCCCAGTGATCAGTCTGCTGCAGGCAGGAGGGAGCATTTCCTCAGTCTCCCC
>NW_017309219.1:32854-33065 GCF_000935625.1 Nanorana parkeri | reverse complement strand
GTTCTCGGCTCCATATGTGCGGGAAGTGTTTACACGTGGGAACGCGGTGTGCGGAAGGTCGCGGCCGGGCGTTAAGTGGCTGCTGATTAGGGAGAAGGAGCCGGGATTACGCCTGTTAGCGCGGGGCGGGGGGGGCCAAGCGGCACGAACGCCATCAATTAACCTCTGCCGCGCTCGCCTTCCCCAGTAGCCTTCACCAGGCGGGGCGGCC
>NW_017309219.1:28688-32803 GCF_000935625.1 Nanorana parkeri | reverse complement strand
CGTCAACGTATCTGAAGCATTCGCGTCGTCAACGTATCCGAATCATTCTCGCCGGGTGCGGAAAATCAATTTCCGATACACGTACGGTGCGAAGTAACCCATAGCAACCAGATTTCACCCGATCAATGAAAAGACGATTCCTGCTTGGGGGGAGGGGTTAATGGACATAGTCCGCGGCACGCTGAGCGAACGCGATCGAGGGACGGCGCTAGTTAAACAAGCGTTCCGCGGCGGCGACGAGCTAATCATTAAACCCGGTTTTTTTTTGAAGGACGCCGAGCGGCACGCTTACCCCTTTGCCGTGCGGGCTGGTGAGCCATCCCAACTCTCCTTGCGTCTTCTCGAAGTCCAAGAGCACAACTGGAAGAGAAGAAGAAACGATGAGATTAGAGAAGGCCGGAACGTAACAGACAGAAGGACATCCACCGGGTTGCGACCGACAGATGATGTGGAACATTCACCCCATTTGTGGAACATTCACCCCATTTATTCCCAGAGGATTGTTGTACGAGTCATTCGGCATTGAGAAAGCTGGTCGGATGACCAGTGAAACGTCTTCAAGGAGAATACAGCGAGCGCAGTTGCCTTGACTTATTCTTTAGGGTTAGTTCACACCATACGCAGTGCGTTCCGGTCCGATACGGGCCCGGGAACGCACTGCATCGCAGGCCGGCTCACTTTTTTGCCGGACTGGAGGGGGCATGTTGGGGGGCCATTGGAGTGGCACTTCCCCTACAGGGAGATTTTCCTTCACTTCTTGTCCCAGAGACGCAACAGGAAGTGAAAGCAAATCTGACATAACAGGTGTCTCCTGGAAGATTTGTACCCGCCTCCTGTTCTGTAACTTTTTCAATTCCTTATCACTTCCTGTACAGGTTACAAAAGTTAGAGAGAGTGTGGCTCTGCCCCGCGGGGGGGGGGAAGAGGGGGGGAACGCAGCAATAAAAACCCGACAGGGGTTCTCTTCCTACCTCTACACTCTGAGGTTTAGATATGGAGAATGTGACGCGTCTGCACGTTGGCGACTTCCTCCATGACTCAAATAGTAAATCTGAAGAATTTAATTTAGATGCATTCCGATCTTCCTCTTAAGGATTGGATTCGGGAAATGACCTTGCTATGGCGCTATAGGCCCGGAATCCCAATGGAAGGAGCGCTATAGGCCCGGGAATCCCAATGGAAGGAGCGCTATAGGCCCGGAATCCCAATGGAAGGAGCGCTATAGGCCCGGGAATCCCAATGGAAGGAGCGCTATAGGCTCGGGATGCCAAGGAAGGGGGGCTAAAGGCCCGGGAATCCAAATGGAAGGAGCGCTATAGGCCCGGAATCCCAATGGAAGGAGCGCTATAGGCCCGGGATGCCAAGGAAGGAGCGCTATAGGCCCGGGAATCCAAATGGAAGGAGCGCTATAGGCCCGGAATCCCAATGGAAGGAGCGCTATAGGCCCGGGAATCCCAATGAAAGGAGTGTAATAGGCCCGGAACCCAAAAGGAGTGTAATTGGCTCGGCATTCCCAAAAGGAGGGCTATGGGCCTGGAATCCCAAGGAAGGTGTGCAATAGGCCCAGGATGCTGAGGAAGGAGTTTAAGAAACCCATAGGAAGGGGTGCAGTAGGCCCGGAATGTCAAGGAAGGTGTGTAATAGGCCCAGCACCCCCTCCCTAAATAAATAATTACACAGCAAATATCAAAGTGAGAGCAAAGTCGCAGAGAAGGTGCGACGTCCTTCACGGCCCGTGCCCAGGAACAGCTCACCCACAGAGGATGACCCCCATTATACACCAGTCTGCACTCGGGGACAGCTCGCCCGCGGAGGATGACCCCCATTATACACCAGTCTGCACTCGGGGACAGCTCGTCCGCGGAGGATGACCCCCATTATACACCAGTCTGCACTTGGAGACAGCCCGTCCACGGAGGATGACCCCCACTATACACCAGTCTGCACTCGGGGACAGCTCGCCCGCGGAGGATGACCCCCACTATACACCATCCCATGTGGACAGGTAGCAGGACAGTCTCCTTGGAAGTTCTGTACTCGTAGATCGGATCAGAGGGGCTCTCCGGCCTGCGAGTTGGGCCGGAAAGGGTTAATTGGGAATTTGCCTCTCGCCTTCCTCTGCAGGTTGTGGGGTGAGGGGAACGCTGTGTGAGGGAAGGAAGGGAAGACTTTCAGGCGTGTGGATGGGAAGAGCTTTTGAATACAAACACAGGATAATACCGTCACGCTTCCTGTGCTGGAATTTCCCCTTTAATGAAAAGAAACTGCTGATTATCCCAGACTGCGCCCCCCTCCCGCCGCAACCTGCAGATCTCATTCCCCTCGTCAGCACCATTCCAGTTATTCATGTCTGTTCTCTGCAAACTGAGCCGGGGTACCGTTCCCAACCACCACCGCGGGACGACTTAACGCCAATGTACCAACCGGTGCACCTCCCCCGCCGACAAACCACCTGCTCCACCATGGCTTTCCACCCATCACCACCTCCTCCCTACCACCATGTGATGGATACCTACCGAAAGGTTCCAACTCTAGGTCTTCTCCGATACCAAAACACCCGCTCTACCATCCCTGTCATCTGTACCCTCTACCCAGATCACCATGTGATGGCTACCCACCTAATGTACCAACCAATGCGCCTCCCATGCAACCAAACCACCCGCTCTACCATCCCTGTCATCTGTACCCTCTACCCAGATCACCATGTGATGGCTACCCACCTAATGTACCAACCAATGCGCCTCCCATGCAACCAAACCACCCGCTCTACCATCCCTGTCATCTGTACCCTCTACCCAGATCACCATGTGATGGCTACCCACCTAATGTACCAACCAATGCGCCTCCCATGCAACCAAACCACCTGCTCTACCATCCCTGTTATCTGATCCTTCTACCCACCTAATGTACCAACCAATGCGCCTCCCATGCAACCAAACCACCGGCTCTACCATCCCTGTCATCTGTACCCTCTACCCAGATCACCATGTGATGGCTACCCACCTAATGTACCAACCAATGCGCCTCCCATGCAACCAAACCACCTGCTCTACCATCCGTTATCTGAACCTTCTACCCAGACCAACATGTGATGGCTACCCACATAACGTGCCAACCAATGTGGCCCCCTGCAACCAAACCACCTGCTCTATCATCCCTTACCTATCCTTTTATTACCACCACCACCTACCAGACCACCACGTGATGGATACCTACCTAAAGTTCCAACTATGCGTTTCCTCCGATACCGAACCATCTGCACCACTATCTGCATCCTCAACCCAGACCACCATGCCACGGCTACCCACCTAATGTGCCAAGCAATGCGCCTCCTATGCAACCAAACCACCTGCTCCATCATCCCTTACCCTATCCTTACCACACCACCCAGTTTATTACCACCACCACCTACCAGACCACTATGTGATGGATACCTACCTAAAGTTCCAAATGTGCGTTTCCTCCGATACCGAACCATCTACTCTACCGTTCCTATTATCTGCACCACTCGATACCACCATCTGCATCCTCAACCCAGACCACCGTGTGTCAGCTACCCACCCGATGTACCAACCGGTGCACCTCCCTCACTGCCAAACCACCTTCTGTACTATTGCTGACCACGCCATATCACCACCACTCTTCTGTACCTACCAACCAGTCCACCGTGTGATGTCTTCCAGCCTAATGTGCCAACCAGTACACCTTCTCCAAGGCACCTGCCGCACCATTCCGTAATGTTCTTACCACAACCTATCACCAACTGTACCACCCTCTACCAGACCACCATGTGATGGCTACCTACCTACCAACCAGTATACCTCCCACGTTACTGACCCACCTGCTCCATTAATCCTACCACACCACCACCAACTCTACCCTCTATTAGACCACACTATGGACCCCTCTATAAAAACGCATCCAAAGCCCCCTTCCCACCCATTGAGTGAAGTGTTGATGGAAACACATTCTGTGACCACTTTGTGACCGTTTGGAATGTCACTCAGCTGTCGGCACAGAACGAGTCACCATCAACGAGGATGACATCAGCCGACAGTCACCACTTTTATGGATCGGTAATGATGGTTTCTGTACATGGAATGTGACATTCATTT
>NW_017309219.1:28264-28616 GCF_000935625.1 Nanorana parkeri | reverse complement strand
GGGCCCCCCCCCCACTCATTTCACAACCACATACCACCGAAGCACCTCATCCACCAGACCACACCACGGCACACTGATCAAAATAGCAAGTTCCATCAAAGTCAGACACGGCCGCCTAAGCGTGATCTCTGCCAGGGGAGAGAGAGAGCCCATTGTCACACCCAACTACAAGCCTCATCATGTCTCTCCGGGGAAACAATTCTAAATGTAGAACAATCTGGATGCGGCTCTCTGATTGTATCTGCTGTGAGATCACTCGCATTCCAGACCTCCCGTGCCCCCGGGGTGGGGGGAAACACCGAGAGCCAGGGATGGGTGGGCCCCCTCGCTGCCAAGGGACTACAAGCCTCAG
>NW_017309219.1:22889-27014 GCF_000935625.1 Nanorana parkeri | reverse complement strand
ATGAGGCCATCAGGAATGTCAAAGCAGCTCTTTAGTGAATGAATGGGAGAGATGAGGGCCTGTGGCATGAAAGAGGAGGAGGAGGAGCGGCCGGGACAATAAAACAACTAAACCCATCATCCCCTATGATGGCGGGACAGATAGCCAGTAGATATGAACCACGCAGCCCGTGGGATCACTGGGGGCCATTGACAACTGGGTGGTACGGTAATGGGCACGGCACTAAGCCCAAATTACAACATTAAGCCCGAATGGCGGCACTAGGACCCTAAAATAGCAGCACTAGGATCCAAATGGCGGCACTGGAGCCTAAAAGGCGGCACTGGACCCCAATGGCAATACTAGACAGCAAAGGGCGGCACTAGGACCCCAATGGCAATACTACACAGCAAAGGGCGGCACTAGGACCCAATGGGGGCACTGGAGCCCAATGGCAATACTAGACCGCAAAGGGCGGCAGTAGGACCCAAATGGCGGCACTGGAGCCTAAAAGGCAATACTAGACTGCAAATGGCGGCACTAGGACCCAAATGGCAATACTAGACAGCACAGGGCGGCACTAGGACCCAAATGGCAATACTAGACAGCAAAGGGCGGCACTAGGACCCAAATGGCAATACTAGACAGCAAAGGGCGGCACTAGGACCCAAATGGCAATACTAGACAGCAAAGGGCGGCACTAGGACCCAAATGGCAATACTAGACAGCAAAGGGCGGCACTAGGACCCAAATGGCAATACTAGACAGCAAAGGGCGGCACTAGGACCCAAATGGCAATACTAGACAGCAAAGGGCGGCACTAGGACCCAAATGGCAATACTAGACAGCAAAGGGCGGCACTAGGACCCAAATGGCAATACTAGACAGCAAAGGGCGGCACTAGGACCCAAATGGCAATACTAGACAGCAAAGGGCGGCACTAGGACCCAAATGGCAATACTAGACAGCAAAGGGCGGCACTAGGACCCAAATGGCAATACTAGACAGCAAAGGGCGGCACTAGGACCCAAATGGCAATACTAGACAGCAAAGGGCGGCACTAGGACCCAAATGGCAATACTAGACAGCAAAGGGCGGCACTAGGACCCAAATGGCAATACTAGACAGCAAAGGGCGGCACTAGGACCCACTGGCGGCACTGGAGCCCAATGGCAATACTAGACAGCAAAGGGCGGCACTAGGACCCACTGGCGGCACTGGAGCCCAATGGCAATACTAGACAGCAAAGGGCGGCACTAGGACCCACTGGCGGCACTGGAGCCCAATGGCAATACTAGACAGCAAAGGGCGGCACTAGGACCCACTGGCGGCACTGGAGCCCAATGGCAATACTAGACAGCAAAGGGCGGCACTAGGACCCACTGGCGGCACTGGAGCCCAATGGCAATACTAGACAGCAAAGGGCGGCACTAGGACCCACTGGCGGCACTGGAGCCCAATGGCAATACTAGACAGCAAAGGGCGGCACTAGGACCCAATGGCGGCACTGGAGCCCAATGGCAATACTAGACAGCAAAGGGCGGCACTAGGACCCACTGGCGGCACTGGAGCCCAATGGCAATACTAGACAGCAAAGGGCGGCACTAGGACCCAATGGCGGCACTGGAGCCCAATGGCAATACTAGACAGCAAAGGGCGGCACTAGGACCCCAATGGCAATACTACACAGCAAAGGGCGGCACTAGGACCCAATGGGGGCACTGGAGCCCAATGGCAATACTAGACCGCAAAGGGCGGCACTAGGACCCAATGGCGGCACTGGACCCCAATGGCAATACTAGACAGCAGAGGGCGGCACTAGGACCCAAATGGCGCCACTTTCACCCCCTCAATGTCCAACTTTAGAAAAAAAAAATTGATAAATTTGAACATTTTTGGAATTTCTCATTTCAAGCCCCCAATTTTCACACAGAGTTCGGCGGCGTTTTGCGATATCGCGCAAATAAAAAAGCCGACTTTCATGTTACGCCAAAGAAACGACACGAAGGTATTTGGCGAGCGAGAGATCGCCCCGTTATCTGGAACCCGCGCACTTTCACGCGGCCCGGCCCGCGTATGATTATCGGTTATGTATACAGCGCCGGGGGTGAGGGGGGTTGCGCCATTTTAAAGGGGAAGCGTTCATTTGTCCCACCCCCGATAGGAGACGCCGCGGTAAAGACCGCGGGGCACCGTGAGAATTTTTATTTTTTTTTATGAGATTCGGGAATTTCCGTCAGGAAGGATATTTACATTTCGGGGAGATATTTATATTTTATAGAGAAGGACAAAGGTTCCATTTACACCTTTATGAGCGGGCGAGGAGCGCTACGTCACCCGAGCAACATTCCTCAGCGTGAATCAGACGTCGCTCGGCCGCACCCCGACGTCTGACATAATAGTCCATTGTGTGATACGAGGGCAGCACCGGAAGGGACGACTTTTTCCCATGGAACAAAACCCAACGCAGGGGCCCCCCACCCCGAGCCAGGCGTCTGCCAGGGCCACAGGGATAGAAAACCGTAAGATGAACAGCCCAGGCAGCAAAGATCAGGCGTCGGCCTTGTAGTTGGCACGGTCCTAACAAGGGCCCCCCGGGCACAGAGCTGCGCCACCTGTAGAGCACAGGCTGTGCGCCCCAGACTCCGGCTGGGTGTTTTGCACCCCTGGGAAGTGCAGCCACATGCTCGGCCCACGGAGTGAGGGATTAGGATGGGGCGGTTGGGTTTGGCTCGGTGAGTCACACGGAAAAGCAGGAAAGGGTTAAATGAGGCGAGGATTAACCCTTCCGCTGCCCATGGGAACCAGCAGACAGGTCCTCACACCCTGCACCAGCTCACCCAGGGGCCACGCGTGCTGTCAGGGGGCCCCTTGGCTTGCAAACCGGTCATTATACTACCTCTGTACTATAATGATGGAGGCCGTGGGGGGCCCCCCCTGACAGAATGTGGGGCCCCTAGGTGAGCTGGTAGCAAGGACCTGTCTGCTGGTTCCCATGTGGCATACGGAATCCAAATCACATGTGCCACAAAAACAAAACAGGGGCCCTCACGAGCTAGGGGCCCCAGAACAGTATCCGGTTCTAAACAGTCACTTTCATTAACTGACACAACACCGTCAGAACAACCAACCCAATATCTATTCCTGATCCTCGGGGTCAGCCAGCACAAGGGGCCCCCAGGGGCCACAGCTCCACTTTGCACACGATGATCAGGGGTGTAAGCTGCCAGAGGGGCCCCAGAACAATATCAAGAAGATCCAACAGCAAAATTCCTGGACAACCCAAAACACACACCGAACGACCCAGACCTCAGAACTGGCCCTACAAATATCCACAAGGGCCCACAGCTTCTCCCAGATCACCAGGTCAGGAAACATAGGGACCACAGCTCTGCTATACACTCTCTGATCCCCAGCTCTGCCAGCACTGGGGCCACAGCTTGATTGTGATCCCCCAGGGTCAGGGAACATAGGGGCCACAGCTCTGCCGTAGACTCTCTGATCCCTAGCTCAGCTAGAACAGGGGCCACAGCTTCACTGTGGTCCCCAGATCATGGACCATAGGAGCCCCCCCAAGGGCCACAGCTTTGCTGTGCACTGTGATCCCCAGCTCAGCCAGCACGGGGGGCCACAGCTATACTGTGATCAACAGGTGGAAGAAACGTAGGGGCCCTCCCAAGGGCCACAGCTTTGCTGTACACTGTCATCTCCAGCTCACCCAGCACAGGGGCCCCGGATCCACTTTCTACACTCTGATCCCTGGGTTCCAGAGGGGCCCCACAAACCGGGGGGGGGGGCTATAAAAGTATCAATCAGATCCAAGAGACAGATTCCTGCGGAGACCCAAAACTGTCACGCCGACCAACCAGGTCCTACAAATAAATCCAAAAAGGTGTCCCCCGGGGGCCACAGCCTCCTCAGAGCGGCCTGCGACTCACCTTCTTTGGTCTGCAGGGACAGGAGGGCATTGCTGATGAAGCCGAGGATGAGGATGAGGATGAGTCTCCTGGGGGGTGCCATGCTGTGCTCCGGGCTCCCCTCCGCTCCGACTTCTCGGAGTTTGTGTCTCCAGCTGGACTTTGTGCGACTCATTCATGCCCGGGCAGGCCCCGCCCACAGAGCTGCTCTTAAAGGGGCCGTGCTCCG
>NW_017309219.1:22566-22793 GCF_000935625.1 Nanorana parkeri | reverse complement strand
TCAGGTACTTGGGCGTGGGGGTCCCCACACCCCGTCCAATCCCAGCCACCGATCCGCCTAACCCCAAACACGAGGCGATAATAAACAATTTCCGACCGTTGTGGAGCGCCGGCGGAATTTTCCGACTCGCCTGCATAGTGGGGACAACGCTTCCCTTTTCTACGGAGAGGAGGGAGCGAGGGCCAAACGCGTCGGCTTGTCGGGTGGGGGCGCGAGCGCCAAACGCG
>NW_017309219.1:18183-18806 GCF_000935625.1 Nanorana parkeri | reverse complement strand
CATACCCCTTTCAGGTCCAACATTTCAGGCTCGGGGTCACCCCGAAAGGTCGCAGACCTTAAATGTCCCATTTTATTTTTAACCTGCATCCCCCCCCTTGCCGGATACTGAAGCCGGAGGATGAGGTGTGAGCGATCGTCTGTGCCAAGCAGAGAGAGTGCCGTCTGTGGGCCGTTAGATTGTAAGCTCTGCAGCTGATCCCTCTCTGACCGACTGCTTCAAAGTGATCCCTCTCTGGCCCACTGTGTCAAAGTGATCCCTCTCTGGCCCACTGTGTCAAAGTGATCGCTCTCTGACCCACTGCTTCAAAGTGATCCCTCTCTGGCCCACTGCCTCAAAGTGATCCCTCTCTGACCCACTGCCTCAAAGTGATCCCTCTCTGACCAACTGCGTCAAAGTGATCCCTCTCTGGCCCACTGCCTCAAAGTGATCCCTCTCTGACCCACTGCCTCAAAGTGATCCCTCTCTGACCCACTGCCTCAAAGTGATCCCTCTCTGACCAACTGCGTCAAAGTGATCCCTCTCTGGCCCACTGCCTCAAAGTGATCCCTCTCTGACCAACTGCTTCAAAGTGATCCCTCTCTGACCCACTGCCTCAAAGTGATCCCTCTCTGACCCACTGC
>NW_017309219.1:16771-17092 GCF_000935625.1 Nanorana parkeri | reverse complement strand
GGGGTATTCGGTGTATATATATATATATCGCTTCCCCTGGCAGTGGCGACCCCCCCGGTGTGATGATTGGACCCTCAGAGGTCCCCCATTGTCAGATCTCTGGATACAATGTTGCCGCACACACGGGAGGAGCGGCCGATTGGATGGGAAGGATCACATGACGTCACGTGACGGTTTGATGTGTCACTATGTAGCCCATGTGGCCCCCCAAGATGGTACAATCAGTCCACACACGTGTCACACGCAACAGATTGGGGCCCAGGACGGGGAGTGGGGGAGAGATGGCGGCGTTGGAAGTAGGGGGGGGGACACCGCTATTGC
>NW_017309219.1:13742-16301 GCF_000935625.1 Nanorana parkeri | reverse complement strand
GCTCCGTCCTCGGCCCCCGGATCCACCTTCCTTTACTCCCGGTCAGCTTTTACTGATCCCTGTGTCCCCACTGGGGAAGCTTTCACTTCCTGTCCCGGTGACAACGCCTCAACTAAACAGGAAGTGAGACAAATTCTCCAAGGAAGGACTTTTTTGGAGTAGAGAAAGGAAAGCCTATAGGCTTGAGGCCTCCGATGTCTACTTGAGGCCTCCTGCACCGCTTACATGGCGCAGGAGGCCTCGAATGTGGCCCCCGATGTCTACAAAGTGCCACGTATACTACGTATTACGTGCAATGTTACAGAAGAGCAGCTCCTATGGGGCCCGGGGGTGGAAGGGGCCCCCCACATTAAGGATTACAGAGGTTGCTGTTGACCCTGCTGCACCCCACCTGTGACATTGCCAGTCAAGGAGAGCCGCCGTCAGATGTACAGGAGGAGACAATACGGACAGATCTCCTTCTTCCATTGACAGTAGGAAGGTCACCGAGGGGCCCCATCATAATTTGGCTCTGGGGCCCCCCCGTGAGTTACACGTCTATATATATGAGCGGCGAGACTTTCCTGAGACCACCTTTTTCTGCGTAAGCGGATCCGAGGGACGGGGGCGGTGTGCGGGGAGACGGGCCCTAGAAATGGTCATGTCAACCGAACGCCCTCAGCTATTGGACGGCTCCGCCTCCATCCCAACACGGGGGCCCATTTACAAGAGCCGATAATCTGGTGCGTAGGGAATCCCTAAGGGAAGCGCGAGAGAAGTCCCGAGTGTGAGAGATTGTGACCGGGAGGCTGAAAAGTGATCACAGATTTTATTTATAAATATAAAACACCAGAAAAATAAATAAATAAAGAAAAAAATATCAACAAATAGAGAAAAAAAATAAATAAGAGGAAACCAAATTCTAAAAAAATTATATTTAAAAAAAAAAAAAGGAAACAAACAATAGAAAAAAATATACAAAAGAAAATTTAAAAAAAAAAGATTAAAAGAAATAAAACATCAAAAAGAATAAATAGAGAAAAAGGGAAAAAGACAAAAAAAGTTTAAAAGAAAAATAGAGAAACAAATAAAAGGAAAAAAAACTGAGAGAAGGAGGGGGGAGGGGGAAAGAGAACTGTCTGTGTTGCTCATGTCAGCAAATTGTATTCTCCCTCCCCGGCCCGCCGTCTCTGACGTTGAATTCGCCGTCTGCAGGTTCGCCGGCGCTGCGTTGCCGTCTCGTCGTTGTCACTCTCCCGTGTCGCGGCCGATGGCGCTCGGAGCCTCTCCGGCTGCTCGGTGACGCTCGGCCGCAGACCGCGAGGAATTCCTGAGCGCGTTCCGTCACGTCAGCGGAGAGTAAACAGGGGGGTCCTGAGAGGGAGCGCCTGACATCCAGGGAAATGTACCCCAATATTGGGGGGGGGCATACACACACACACATGGGCCAAAATCCCAAAGAGAAGAAAAGGCCACAAACACAACTGCAGAGAGTTTCATTGAGAGCCCGGGGCGGTCACATGTGACTGAGTTATAGAAGGGTTAAGTGTAGAATTAGTGTTAGGATTGGGGTCGGTGTTAGGATTAGGGTCACAGTGTTAGGATTAGGGTCAGTGTTAGGATTAGGGTCAGTGTTAGGATTGCCCATGTATCTCTGTCCTCTGCCCATGTATCTCCATTCTCTGCCCATGTATCTCCGTTCTCTGCCCATGTATCTCCGTTCTCTGCCCATGTATCTCCGTCCTGTGCCCATGTATCTCCGTCCTGTGCCCATGTATCTCCGTCCTGTGCCCATGTATCTCCGTCCTGTGCCCATGTATCTCCGTCCTGTGCCCATGTATCTCCGTTCTCTGCCCATGTATCTCTGTCCTGTGCCCATGTATCTCTGTTCTCTGCCCATGTATCTCTGTCCTGTGCCCATGTATCTCTGTTCTCTGCCCATGTATCTCCGTCCTCTGCCCATGTATCTCCGTTCTCTGCCCATGTATCTCCGTTCTCTGCCCATGTATCTCCGTCCTGTGCCCATGTATCTCCGTCCTGTGCCCATGTATCTCCGTTCTCTGCCCATGTATCTCCGTCCTGTGCCCATGTATCTCCGTCCTGTGCCCATGTATCTCCGTCCTGTGCCCATGTATCTCCGTTCTCTGCCCATGTATCTCCGTCCTGTGCCCATGTATCTCCGTTCTCTGCCCATGTATCTCTGTCCTGTGCCCATGTATCTCTGTTCTCTGCCCATGTATCTCCGTCCTCTGCCCATGTATCTCCGTCCTGTGCCCATGTATCTCCGTCTTGTGCCCATGTATCTCCGTCCTGTGCCCATGTATCGCAGTACTTTGCCCATGTATCTCTGTCCTCTGCCCATGTATCTCCATTCTCTGCCCATGTATCTCCGTTCTCTGCCCATGTATCTCCGTCCTCTGCCCATGTATCTCCATCCTCTGCCCATGTATCTCCATCCTCTGCCCATGTATCTCCGTCCTCTGCCCATGTATCTCCGTCCTCTGCCCATGTATCTCCGTCCTCTGCCCATGTATCTCCATCCTCTGCCCATGTATCTCCATCCTCTGCCCATGTATCTCC
>NW_017309219.1:11228-13615 GCF_000935625.1 Nanorana parkeri | reverse complement strand
TGGATGGGGGGGGGATGAGGGGGGGGGGACGTCCCTCCAGCCCGGGGAGGACATGTTATTCTTGGGCCCTCTCTATCACTGTGGCCCTTTGTCCATTGATCCGCAGGTGACACGGATCAGGATTGATGGGGGACATCCGTCTCCATCCTGTGACCAGTGAAATGACACGGAGGAGAGGACAGTGACAGATGGGTCACGTATGAGGACGAGGCTTCCGTGTCCATCCGTCATCACTGGAAGGACCTGGAAGAGACAGAATGATGGATGAGACTTAACATCCCCGACACCCCGCTGGGCCCCCCGCCGAGGCCTGGTGACATGTCAGGGAATGGTGACCAGGAATGCTCTGTGACCAAGGCCCCATCTTATGAAGGTTTCTAGGGCCCGCTCATACCAGCGCGAGCACGTCAGGGTGCGTGTAATGTCCGCCATGGTGCGCCGCGTGTTCCCAGAGCTGACATGACTTGTAAAAGTGTTTTTATTAAACCTATTTAAGTCATGTGAAGAAAAAACGTAACGTTTCCCTCCATGTCCAGCGTCATGTGATGTCATGTGATGTCATGTGATGTCATGCGTTGTCACACGTGCATTTCGTTGCATGAAAAAGGCTGACGTGCTGCTTAGGGTTTTTTTTGCAATGCACGCCAACGCACCTTATGACGTGAACGTGGCACATCGAGGGCAAATGTATTCTATGCGTCCTGCTTTGATCGCCGTACACGGAACATTCCGCCGCGTCACAGACACTCCCCCGTACACGGGACGCTGCGACTTTCCCTACGTCACCGCGTCACAGACACTCTGCCGCACACGGGACGCTGCGACTTTTCATACATCACCGCATCACAGACACTCTGCCGCACACGGGACGCTGCGACTTTTCATACATCACCGCGCCACAGACACTCCGCCGCACACGGGACGCTGCGACTTTTCCTACATCACCGCTTCACAGACACTCCGCCGCACACGGGACGCTGCGACTTTTCCTACATCACCGCGTCACAGACACTTCGCCGCACACGGGACGCTGTTACTTTTCCTACGTCACCGCGTCACAGACACTCCGCCGCACACGGGACGCTGCGACTTTTCATACATGACCGCGTCACAGACACTCCGCCGTACACGGGACGCTGCGACTTTTCCTACATCACCGCGTCACAGACACTCCGCCGCACACGGGACGCTGCGACTTTTCCTACATCACCGCGTCACAGACACTCCGCCGTACACGGGACGCTGCGACTTTCCCTACGTCACCGCGTCACAGACATTCCGCCGCACACGGGACGCTGCAACTTTCCCTGCGTCACCGCGTCACAGACATTCCGCCGCACACGGGACGCTGCGACTTTTCCTACATCACCGCGTCACAGACACTCCGCCGTACACGGGACGCTGCGACTTTTCCTACGTCACCCGTTATCATGGAAACGGATCAATCGGCCACAATGAAGATTAAAGTGGACCTGTCATCACTCTAGGGCTTGGTGTGAATTGTGTTCCATTTCCTGGCGTTGTCACACCTCTCTCTTTGGGATACGGAGCGGAACTTGGGCCTGAGGTCAATATTTGCAGTTTTCTGGGGGGGGGGTCACAAGTCTCACCTTCCTATAGAAGCCAAATGTAAATATTCCGGCTGCTGCGCCGGTGTCAGTATGTACAGTGATAGGAGTTGCTTATATTCTCCTTCGTCATGGGATCGGATCGGGTCACATGATTCCACTTTGTTGTCTTATTGATACAAAATATCATTCTAGAAACAAAACAGGAAGTGACAATATTTATCATCTGATCCTCATTATCGTCCCTCTGCCCCGGGGGGTGAGGAGGGGGGGGGTCATGTCTGTGGTTGCAATGCCTCCTGGGACTTGTAGTTCCACAACATCTGGAGGTGCCCACGCCTGGCGTAGAAGGTTTATGAGGAAGCGTCACGCCTACGTATGTTGCAATCTGCTGCCATACATCGGACGTACATGTGATGCATTGTGGGGTGCTCCCAGTGCCCCCCACCCCCCCATGCACATTGGCGCTCACCGGCGAAGGCATACGCACAGTTGGGGTGCAGTTTGATTGGGGTTCTTTGGCCCTCATTTAAGTTCCGCATTCCTGCGGGGGTGACCTTCTATCGTTATTGATGATTGGCGCTCCGCACATTCGCGGAGACGTAGATTGGACGCCGGATCCGCCGTCGGTCTCAGATACAGAATTTGGAGCCGGGTCCAGGTTTTCAGGTTTTCGATGAATAGAATTCTCCGGAAGGATTCCATCCGATCCCCTCGTTAGCGCTCGTAGCAAATGGCCAATTGGAGGGGATCGGTTTACAAAGTCACAATAAATCTGTTCCGGGGTAATGTCATAATAACAAGGGGCGCCCCTTCCAT
>NW_017309219.1:9173-9969 GCF_000935625.1 Nanorana parkeri | reverse complement strand
GGGGGGGGTCACAAGTCTCACCTTCCTATAGAAGCCAAATGTAAATATTCCGGCTGCTGCGCCGGTGTCAGTATGTACAGTGATAGGAGTTGCTTATATTCTCCTTCGTCATGGGAGCGGATCGGGTCACATGATTCCACTTTGTTGTCTTATTGATACAAAATATCATTCTAGAAACAAAACAGGAAGTGACAATATTTATCATCTGATCCTCATTATCGTCCCTCTGCCCCGGGGGGTGAGGAGGGGGGGGGTCATGTCTGTGGTTGCAATGCCTCCTGGGACTTGTAGTTCCACAACATCTGGAGGTGCCCACGCCTGGCGTAGAAGGTTTATGAGGAAGCGTCACGCCTACGTATGTTGCAATCTGCTGCCATACATCGGACGTACATGTGATGCATTGTGGGGTGCTCCCAGTGCCCCCCACCCCCCCATGCACATTGGCGCTCACCGGCGAAGGCATACGCACAGTTGGGGTGCAGTTTGATTGGGGTTCTTTGGCCCTCATTTAAGTTCCGCATTCCTGCGGGGGTTACCTTCTATCGTTATTGATGATTGGCGCTCCGCACATTCGCGGAGACGTAGATTGGACGCCGGATCCGCCGTCGGTCTCAGATACAGAATTTGGAGCCGGGTCCAGGTTTTCAGGTTTTCGATGAATAGAATTCTCCGGAAGGATTCCATCCGATCCCCTCGTTAGCGCTCGTAGCAAATGGCCAATTGGAGGGGATCGGTTTACAAAGTCACAATAAATCTGTTCCGGGGTAATGTCATAATAACAAGGGGCGCCCCTTCC
>NW_017309219.1:4503-8925 GCF_000935625.1 Nanorana parkeri | reverse complement strand
TGTCTTAGTGGGGGGTGTCAGGTCTGGGGGTGTGAGAAAAATAGATACTTTCTTTCCTCCAGGATCTCCGGTCTTTTCACTTTCACTCACAGGAGAGTCACCACATTCCGCCGCACCTCCGCCACCGCCGCGTAGGAAATGCCACCGATAAAGATGGTAACCACAAAACAGGCCCAAACAGCCGGCGACTGTCACCATGGAGACGGCTGACTCAGAGCGGCCGGGGATGAGGTGTCCTTCTGTACCGGGCGGATTTCTCAATGAAGTTATTTATTAAATGAACTGATAACATTCCAAATAATGACCGCAGGCCCCTCACATCCGGGGCCCTAACTATGTGTGATGGGGCCCCACAGCAACACCAATAAAGGGGCCCCGCAGCCTTCCTCATCTCCATCTGAAAGGTGTTTCCTGTGTTCAGAGAAATCATATGAAGGGTCCTGAGCCGTATACACGTCCATCTCATCCGGATGTGGGCCCTATAGCCAGACATTGATGGGCCCTATAGCCAGATACTGGTGGGCCCTATAGCCAGACATTGATGGGCCCTATAGCCAGATACTGGTGGGCCCTATAGCCAGACATTGATGGGCCCTATAGCCAGATACTGGTGGGCCCTATAGCCAGATACTGGTGGGCCCTATAGGCAGACACTGATGGACCCTATAGCCAGATACTGGTGGCTCCCTATAGGCAGATACTGGTGGCTCCCTATAGGCAGATACTGGTGGCTCCCTATAGCCAGATACTGGTGTCTCCCTATAGGCAGACACTGATGGGCCCTATAGGCAGATACTGGTGGCTCCCTATAGGCAGACAATGATGGGCCCTATAGCCAGATACTGGTGGGCCCTATAGCCAGATACTGGTGGGCCCTATAGGCAGACACTGATGGACCCTATAGCCAGATACTGGTGGCTCCCTATAGCCAGATACTGGTGGCTCCCTATAGGCAGAGACTGATGGACCCTATAGCCAGATACTGGTGGCTCCCTATAGGCAGATACTGGTGGCTCCCTATAGGCAGACACTGATGGGCCCTATAGCCAGATACTGGTGGCTCCCTATAGGCAGATACTGGTGGCTCCCTATAGGCAGATACTGGTGGCTCCCTACAGGCAGATACTGGTGGCTCCCTATAGGCAGATACTGGTGGCTCCCTATAGGCAGACACTGATGGGCCCTATAGCCAGACACTGATGGGCCTTATGGCCAGATACTGGTGGCTCCCTATAGCCAGAAACTGGTGGCTCCCTATAGCCAGATACTGGTGGCTCCCTATAGGCAGATACTGGTGTCTCCCTATAGGCAGACAATGATGGGCCCTATAGCCAGATACTGGTGGCTTCCTATAGGCAGATACTGGTGGCTCCCTATAGGCAGACACTGATGGGCCCTATAGCCAGATACTGTTGGCTCCCTATAGGCAGACACTGATGGGCCCTATAGCCAGACACTGATGGGCCTTATGGCCAGATACAGGTGGGCCCTATAGCCAGATACCGGTGGGCCCTATAGCCAGACATTGATTAGCCCTATAGCCAGATATTGATGGTACTCTTCAGCCCTGGTCATCCCAGACTGGCCCCTCCCCCCACATACTTAGACGGGTCCTCTTTACAGGTTCTGTATAATTAGAGACAATGGAGCGCGGGGCTCCGGAGACAAATTACAGAGCAGCAGCCACATCTGTCAGCCTGTAACCCGAGCGGAGGGTGACAGACACACCACGTTGTCACCGCAGCCTCCGGAGACCCGTCCTCAGTCACCCCACATCGCTGGTCACACAGACGTCCTCAGATCCGGGGTCACACATACGTCCTCAGATCCGGGGTCACACAGACGTCCTCAGATCCGGGGTCACACATACGTCCTCAGATCCGGGGTCACACAGACGTCCTCAGATCCGGAGTCACACATACGTCCTCAGATCCGGGGTCACACATACGTCCTCAGATCCGGGGTCACACAGACGTCCTCAGATCCGGGGTCACACAGACGTCCTCAGATCCGGGGTCACACAGACGTCCTCAGATCCGGGGTCACACATACGTCCTCAGATCCGGGGTCACACATACGTCCTCAGATCCGGGGTCACACATACGTCCTCAGATCCGGGGTCACACAGACGTCCTCAGATCCGGGGTCACACAGACGTCCTCAGATCCGGGGTCACACAGACGTCCTCAGATCCGGGGTCACACAGACGTCCTCAGATCCGGGGTCACACATACGTCCTCAGATCCGGGGTCACACATACGTCCTCAGATCCGGGGTCACACATACGTCCTCAGATCCGGGGTCACACAGACGTCCTCAGATCCGGGGTCACACAGACGTCCTCAGATCCGGGGTCACACAGACGTCCTCAGATCCGGGGTCACACAGACGTCCTCAGATCCGGGGTCACACATACGTCCTCAGATCCGGGGTCACACATACGTCCTCAGATCCGGGGTCACACATACGTCCTCAGATCCGGGGTCACACAGACGTCCTCAGATCCGGGGTCACACAGACGTCCTCAGATCCGGGGTCACACAGACGTCCTCAGATCCGGGGTCACACAGACGTCCTCAGATCCGGGGTCACACATACGTCCTCAGATCCGGGGTCACACATACGTCCTCAGATCCGGGGTCACACATACGTCCTCAGATCCGGGGTCACACAGACGTCCTCAGATCCGGGGTCACACAGACGTCCTCAGATCCGGGGTCACACAGACGTCCTCAGATCCGGGGTCACACAGACGTCCTCAGATCCGGGGTCACACATACGTCCTCAGATCCGGGGTCACACATACGTCCTCAGATCCGGGGTCACACATACGTCCTCAGATCCGGGGTCACACAGACGTCCTCAGATCCGGGGTCACACAGACGTCCTCAGATCCGGGGTCACACAGACGTCCTCAGATCCGGGGTCACACAGACGTCCTCAGATCCGGGGTCACACATACGTCCTCAGATCCGGGGTCACACATACGTCCTCAGATCCGGGGTCACACATACGTCCTCAGATCCGGGGTCACACAGACGTCCTCAGATCCGGGGTCACACAGACGTCCTCAGATCCGGGGTCACACAGACGTCCTCAGATCCGGGGTCACACAGACGTCCTCAGATCCGGGGTCACACATACGTCCTCAGATCCGGGGTCACACATACGTCCTCAGATCCGGGGTCACACATACGTCCTCAGATCCGGGGTCACACAGACGTCCTCAGATCCGGGGTCACACAGACGTCCTCAGATCCGGGGTCACACAGACGTCCTCAGATCCGGGGTCACACAGACGTCCTCAGATCCGGGGTCACACAGACGTCCTCAGATCCGGGGTCACACAGACGTCCTCAGATCCGGGGTCACACATACGTCCTCAGATCCGGGGTCACACATACGTCCTCAGATCCGGGGTCACACATACGTCCTCAGATCCGGGGTCACACAGACGTCCTCAGATCCGGGGTCACACAGACGTCCTCAGATCCGGGGTCACACAGACGTCCTCAGATCCGGGGTCACACAGACGTCCTCAGATCCGGGGTCACACATACGTCCTCAGATCCGGGGTCACACATACGTCCTCAGATCCGGGGTCACACATACGTCCTCAGATCCGGGGTCACACAGACGTCCTCAGATCCGGGGTCACACAGACGTCCTCAGATCCGGGGTCACACAGACGTCCTCAGATCCGGGGTCACACATACGTCCTCAGATCCGGGGTCACACATACGTCCTCAGATCCGGGGTCACACATACGTCCTCAGATCCGGGGTCACACAGACGTCCTCAGATCCGGGGTCACACAGACGTCCTCAGATCCGGGGTCACACAGACGTCCTCAGATCCGGGGTCACACATACGTCCTCAGATCCGGGGTCACACATACGTCCTCAGATCCGGGGTCACACATACGTCCTCAGATCCGGGGTCACACAGACGTCCTCAGATCCGGGGTCACACAGACGTCCTCAGATCCGGGGTCACACGTGCGTCCTCAGATCCGGGGTCACACAGACGTCCTCAGATCTGGGGTCACCCCCCTCAGTTTGCAGCGATGGCCTCTGGGTAATCTGCGGCCTCCGGCAGCTCCTGGAGTTGATCCTGTGGTGATGCCGGCGGGGCGGAGGCGCTAATTATGGCTTCTAACAGGCAGAGGAGAGCCGAGAGCCGGATTAGGTGATTATTGGGCAATAGGAAGTGTTCATGCTCCCCGCCGTCCGCTGTGACCGCGCCCCGCCCTCTAATCCTCCGGGGCCCCGCCCTCTAATCCTCCGGGGCCCCGCAGGCCTCCACGCTCCGATTTCATGTCCGACAATTTCACACCATTTAACCCTCTAATTCCTCATTAACCTCCTCACATGCCGCCTCCGGCCGCCAAGGGGGAATTAGGGAACGGACCGGCGTCCAGCA
>NW_017309219.1:3114-4273 GCF_000935625.1 Nanorana parkeri | reverse complement strand
GCGCCCCGTCACATGAACCCCCCGCCGCCGCCATCATTCCTAATGGAATTTTTAATGTGCTGTACGCGTGTAAATACGCAGAAATGCGCTGCCCGGACGCATCTCTGTTCTATCCTGTTTTTGCGCATTTATATACGGCTCCATACGCTGCTGTGTGTATGGGAAGGGTTACGGCCGGATGGAGTTTGTCATTTATTTGATATGATGTCATAGTCGTCCCTGGGGCTCCCAACCTTCAATTCATCGGCCGTCATCCCCCCTCCCCCCCCCTCCACCTGGCGCAGAGGTGACACCGGTGTAGGAAGTGTGCTGACTGTGGAGGGGGAGGGGACACCATGAATAGGTTGTCACACATGGCACAGGTGAGGTGGGAGGAGGAGGATGAGGATGTTGTAAATCCTTTCATATGGTGATCACACTTCACTTATTGAGCCGCCGGCCCCATGATGATCCTGGAATGGGCTGAATGGGGCCCCGCATGTGTCATGTTCATCATCATTATGGGGCCCTGTGCCTGTCATGTTCATCCCCATTATGATAGTACAGCTGAATGGGGCCCCACATCCGTCATGTTCATCCCCATTATGATGCTACGGCTGGATGGGGCCCCTCATCTGTCATGTTCATCCCCATTATGATGCTACGGCTGGATGGGGCCCCTCATCTGTCATGTTCATCCTCATTATGATGCTACGGCTGGATGGGGCCCCTCATCTGTCATGTTCATCCTCATTATGATGCTACGGCTGGATGGGGCCCCTCATCTGTCATGTTCATCCTCATTATGATGCTACGGCTGGATGGGGCCCCTCATCTGTCATGTTCATCCTCATTATTATGACACATACAAGCCAAGACTTGCAGGCCCCTCCCCTCCCCCGCAGGGTTATATCTGAAATATAACTAAAGCCAAAACTTTGTTTTGTATTTGTGTTCTCGGTGTCACCATCAGGGAGATTCCTCTGTGCTTCCTGTCCTGGTGACACAGCAGGAAGTGAGAGGAAATCCCTTCCTGTCACATGTCTGTGGCAGAGACTGGCGGGTCGGAGTCACCTGACATCGCGGGTCACATGATCTGGAGGTGGGACTGATATCCCGGCCGGGGGTGTCACTGACCTGACTTCTCTCCATTATGGTTACACATTACAGCTCCGCTCAC
>NW_017309219.1:2686-3005 GCF_000935625.1 Nanorana parkeri | reverse complement strand
TAACGAAGGAGCAGCGGAAGACTGGGGAGGTCGTCTGTCCTCGCCCGGCGCTGCTCTATGACAGGAAGCCAATATAAAACCAGATCCCTATACGCGCCGCGTCCAATGATCCCCTCCGATGATTCGTTACATTGTTTCCACTCATTTGTTGGTGTTTTCTGTATTTCAGTTGTATGTATTATGTATGTTGTATGTATATTGTATGTTGTATTTTTTTTTATAGCTTTGCTGTGTTTGTTGTTTGTCCGCGCAGCTTTGTAGTTACACCGTGCTATAACACTGCAATGCCATGAAAAGTCGTCATTGTTGCGAACCTCGC
>NW_017309219.1:244-2632 GCF_000935625.1 Nanorana parkeri | reverse complement strand
CATGATAGAGGGACGGGCATGTCCAGACACGGCCGGGGGAGGGGGGACACACACACGCATGTGCGAGGGGCGCGATCCGCTCCGTGTATGTCAATTCATTTTATATTTTCGGTAATGTTCCCCCCCGAGGCGGCACGGCCAGGAGACGGGGGAGGGGATTGTTTACGGATCATGTGACGCACACACGTACCGCGCAGAGACCGCGAACAACCAAATCATACTATCGCCAAACTTCCAACCCGCCAATCAGTCTCCCCTCCCCCCAGTCATCAGTCTGCTGCAGGCAGGAGGAAGCATTTCCTCAGTCTCATCGGGACACAGTCTGGCACACGGGATCATGAGGACACAGTCTAGCACACGGGATTATTGGGACACAGTCTGGCACACGGGATCATGAGGACACAGTCCAACACACGGGATCATGAGGACACAGTCCGGCACACGGGATCATAGGGACACGGTCTGGCACACGGGATCATGAGGACACAGTCCGGCACACTGGATCATAGGGACAGTCCGGCACATGGGATCATCGGGTCACAGTCTGGCACACGGGATCATAGGGACACGGTCTGGCACACGGGATCATGAGGACAAAGTCCGGCACACGGGATCATCGGGTCACAGTCCGGCACACAGGATCATCGGGACACAGTCTGGCACACGGGATCATGAGGACACAGTCCGGCACACGGGATCATAGGGACACGGTCTGGCACACGGGATCATGAGGACACAGTCTGGCACACGGGATCATGGGGACACGGTCTGGCACACGGGATCATGAGGACACAGTCTGGCACACGGGATCATGAGGACACAGTCCGGCACACGGGATCATAGGGACAGTCCGGCACACGGGATCATAGGGACACGGTCTGGCACACGGGATCATGAGGACACAGTCTGGCACACGGGATCATGAGGACACAGTCCGGCACACGGGATCATCGGGACACAGTCCAGCACACGGGATCATAGGGACAGTCCGGCACACGGGATCATGAGGACACAGTCCGGCACACGGGATCATCGGGACACAGTCCGGCACACGGGATCATGGGGTCAGTGGTCATGTATGCAGTGTGATATTTCGGGACACATCAGGAAAGGTCGGGGGGGACATTGTGACATGTGACCTCCATTGCCGGCACAGCAGCCCCCCCAGTATGGGTGACCCCATCTAGCAGTGACCCCGCACACATGGTTGGATCGTCCCCGTCATAGTCCGCAGGGACCGCCTCCCTCTTTGAAGGGAACCTGCGTCCCGCCACCTGCTTCCCCCTAAATACAGGTGTGTCTGGGCGGCGGATTCCCGGGGCAGCTGCTGCTGAAAGTTAAAATTAGACTTACGAGGGGCTCAGCGAACTACAAAGAGCTTCCTGTGCCTAGGCATTCCTGATATCGGTGCACTTCCTGTGCCTAGGCATTCCTGATATCGGTGCACCTCCGGTGCCTAGGCATTCCTGATATCGGTGCACTTCCTGTGCCCAGGGACTCCTTATATCAGTACACTTCCTGTCATCAGAAAGATATTTTTTGTTATGTGCAGCATGCTGAGTAATGTCAGTGTGACTTCCAGATACTTATCTCCTCTCACACAGATCACATGACCCCCCTCACAATGCCTTCATCCGCTTTTCTCTCCAGCAGGACGGCGCCATCTTTGTTCAGGCCTCACCCGGGGTCACCATCTACCTCCTGGACTGAGATGTAAAATCCGGGTGGCTGGACAGGTGTCTGACGCAGATCAGCCCCCTGCCTCTCACCTTGTGTCTGCATGAGACTGAGGAAACACTTCCTCCTGCCTGCAGCAGGCTGATCACTAGGGGAGGGGAGACTGAGGAAATGCCTCCTCCGGCCTGCAGCAGACTGATCACTGGGGGAGGGGAGACTGAGGAAATGCTTCCTCCTGCCTGCAGCAGACTGATGACATTCTCTGAGCCTAGGCAGAGTCACTGGACTGGAGGTCATGTGACGCTACATGTGTGGACAGTGTTGGGTACGGCGCCGGGGGATGGGCGTTGTTGGGGGAGGGGAGACTGAGGAAATGCTTCCTCCTGCCTGCAGCAGACTGATCACCGGGGGAGGGGGAGACTGAGGAAATGCTTCCTCCTGCCTGCAGCAGACTGATCACTGGGGGAGGGGGAGACTGAGGAAATGCTTCCTCCTGCCTGCAGCAGACTGATGACATTCTCTGAGCCTAGGCAGAGTCACTGGACTGGAGGTCATGTGACGCTACATGTGTGGACAGTGTTGGGTACGGCGCCGGGGGATGGGCGTTGTCGGAGACGGGCGATTAGTTGGTGATAAGACGTCGCCCTTCACACACAACACCCTCCATGTTATCAGCCCGGACCGGACATTGGCAATGAAGGTCAATTCAGC
>NW_017309219.1:0-203 GCF_000935625.1 Nanorana parkeri | reverse complement strand
CCGAGAGCCTGTGCCGCGATCACACAGACTCCGGCCTGAACCGGTCCGACAACCTGCTGGAACTTTACCAAAGGTGACATTGCCGAGAGCGCCGGAATGTGAGAAACACTCCGCACACAGCTCTCCTCTATGTATACAGCATGGCGCCAACATATACCACGGCGCTGTACAGAGGAGCTGACACTCTAATGTCCCCTCCCCCC
>NW_017309218.1:84274-85014 GCF_000935625.1 Nanorana parkeri | reverse complement strand
ACGGATCAAGCGGCCATATACTCGCGCGGCCAGACCACGCCAGTAATACAAAAAATTTAAGTCCAGACACAAAAAAATCTAATTTGTATATTGTCAACTTTCAATTTTTTATTTTACTTATTTTGCCATCTTTTCTCTTTCCATAGAAGGAAACGTTCACTAATAAAATAAATAATGTATCCTGAATCTTGTGAAATTTGGAGCCCTTGGTAAGACCCCGTTCACATTGAGCGATTTATCGCGCGGTAATTCCCGCGATATCGCGCTCCAATGCAATCCAATGGGGCAAAGGGTCCTGCTGTCGCGGGTCGTGTGTCGCTACAGCAGGACCCTTTTTGGAGCGGATTTAGCCGCGATTCAAGCTTGCTCAATGCAAGCTTGAACGCGACATCGCGCGGCAAATCTCGCGATGTCGCGCAAATATGCAAATCGCGCGACAAACGCGCGATTTGCATATCGCGCAGTGGGAACGGGGCTTTAAGGAGAAGTACGAGGTCAGGGCTTTCCCCCATAGTTCTCCTTAGGGTAACGGGAGGACACAAACTAGCGTCCTCCCGTCACCCTAGGCTCAGTATATAGGGAGCTGCAGCTCGCGGTATACTGAGACGCCGCAGCCGGAGCGGATCCCGACATCGAGATCCGCCCAGCTGCGTGAATGACAGCTGGCTCTGCCTACCTAGAGCCGGCTGTACCTGCCCCCTCCCCCGTCCGTTCCGCCAGTCAGCGCTGGAGGATCGGAG
>NW_017309218.1:80467-83632 GCF_000935625.1 Nanorana parkeri | reverse complement strand
AATATTTATAATAAATGAATAAGTATAATATAATATATCTAAATAATACAATATACATTATATATATATATATAATATAATAATTTAAAAAATATATATATATTACCAAAAAAGTGATTAAAAAAAACAAAAAGAAGAAAAACACAAATAACATTCAAGGGAAATTTTTCTTGAAGGATTTTATTTTATTAAAGGAAATTTGGCTGAAAGGCTCCTCGGGGTGAAATTTGAGATGAATTTTGATGGATTTTTGTAGAAAGGAAAAGCGATGAATTGTTTTCTTTCTGCTCGGAAATTGTTGTGATGTCATCGGGATGAAATGTTTCCGTTTGTGTTTAGAATTGGACTCGGGAATATTTCCTTCTATTAGATTTCCGTCTCTGACTGGAATGAATTTCTATCTTCTCCACAGAGGAGCTCTGAGTTCTCACAACCTGAAGCGGGGCAGACGGATCCCCTCTGATCATCTTTATGGATCATCTAACATCAAATTACCGCGTTTCCCCCGAAAATAGGACACTGTCTTATATCTCTTTTTGGCTCAAAAAAATACACTTGGTCTTATTTTCGGGGGAAGGTCTTATTTTTTTTTTTTTAATGTACAACAATCCAAAGTTATTCATGTACAAAAATCTGGTGATCGGGGCAATCAGGGGGCGCCGCACCTTTCCAAGAGCAATTTGCTAACCAATCGCTGGCCATCATGAGCGAAGCTTTCACTATCGATTCGTCGCAGACGGAGTGCATTTGGTATCACTCCGCCTGTGACAGGAGGCGGGGCTATAGAGGAAGCATTGGCTTATGCGGCTCTGCTCCCTCCGCTGCCGCCTCGCTTCCTCTAGCGCCGGCTTCGTTGGCACCGCTGATTCTCTCCCGCGGCTCTTCAAATTCCCCCCTTATGCCGGCACCGGCCCCGGGAATGGTCACAACCGGGTCTTATTTTCGGGGAAACTGTATATTCTATGAAGACATCAGATAAATGCGGCTGATCTCCTCTATATTCTCCTCCTCAGATAAAAGACTTAAAGTGACATGAAACCCTCAGATTGTGTAACATAAAACAATACTGTAATGTGCGCCTTACTGTAATCCATGGTGGTCTCCCTTCTCTTTGCTGCTCTTCCTTTTAAATCCGTATCTCTTCTCATGCTGGGGGAGAACTTCTGTTTTGCAGCAGACTGCCTTGTCTCAGGAATGGATACACGGTGTCTGTGTATAGGTTCACAACCTGAGCCAGCACTACAGGAAGAGGCACTCAGCTGCAAAGGGAAGTTCTCCCCCAGCATGAGAAGAGATGAGGATGTAAAAGGAAGAGCAGCAAAGAGAAGGGAAACTACCATGGATTACAGTAAGGCGCACAGTACAGTATTTCGGGGGAAGGTCTTATTTTTTTTTTTTTAATGTACAACAATCCAAAGTTATTCATGTACAAAAATCTGGTGATCGGGGCAATCAGGGGGCGCCGCACCTTTCCAAGAGCAATTTGCTAACCAATCGCTGGCCATCATGAGCGAAGCTTTCACTATCGATTCGTCGCAGACGGAGTGCATTTGGTATCACTCCGCCTGTGACAGGAGGCGGGGCTATAGAGGAAGCATTGGCTTATGCGGCTCTGCTCCCTCCGCTGCCGCCTCGCTTCCTCTAGCGCCGGCTTCGTTGGCACCGCTGATTCTCTCCCGCGGCTCTTCAAATTCCCCCCTTATGCCGGCACCGGCCCCGGGAATGGTCACAACCGGGTCTTATTTTCGGGGAAACTGTATATTCTATGAAGACATCAGATAAATGCGGCTGATCTCCTCTATATTCTCCTCCTCAGATAAAAGACTTAAAGTGACATGAAACCCTCAGATTGTGTAACATAAAACAATACTGTAATGTGCGCCTTACTGTAATCCATGGTGGTCTCCCTTCTCTTTGCTGCTCTTCCTTTTAAATCCGTATCTCTTCTCATGCTGGGGGAGAACTTCTGTTTTGCAGCAGACTGCCTTGTCTCAGGAATGGATACACGGTGTCTGTGTATAGGTTCACAACCTGAGCCAGCACTACAGGAAGAGGCACTCAGCTGCAAAGGGAAGTTCTCCCCCAGCATGAGAAGAGATGAGGATGTAAAAGGAAGAGCAGCAAAGAGAAGGGAAACTACCATGGATTACAGTAAGGCGCACAGTACAGTATTGTTTTATGTTACACAATCTGAGGGTTTCATGTCACTTTAACAAATGAAGAAAGAAAGAAAGCAGTTGGGGTTTGTCCAATAAACAAAAAGATTGTATATATATATATAGAGAGAGTAAAATATATTATTTATTTGTACAAAAAGATTTAAAAATATCAATATGCAAATATATTAATAAAGCACAAAATACATGAAAATGAAGAGGACCTCCTAACACCCGTCAAGTTCCACAACAGAAGATGGGGAACTTGATGGGCATCACATGATCGCCCATCTATCAGGTTCCACTTTGGAATATTGTTGAATGGCCTGTACTTTCTTCCAACTACAATTGTCCGTATTATACACATCGTGTTATCTTATTGCATCGATTAGGCCACAATCATGTCATTAGATGTTCTCATCACGTTTATTATAACTTCTGTTGTGGAACTTGACGGGTGTGGGGTAGACTTGTGCGCCTTCAAAAAATTTGTTTCGTTCCGTTTCGGAATATCCGTTATTTCGTATTTTGTAATTCGTGTCCGAAACTCAATTCGGATTCGTACGAAATACGGATTTTCGTTAGTTTCGGCACATTTTCGTAACTTTACGAACATTCGTTATGATGAAGTTAAAAAGCAGAAATACCTTTGTTATTATCGGAGTCGATGTGGTCGTTGTTTTTGTATCCAAAATACGAATTCCGTTAACGGATTCCGGATCCGAATTTCGTATTTCGGACTTAAAAAAAAACCCATCAACTCCAATATAAATGTACTTTGCTTTTTACCTTCAATATAACGAATGTTCGTAACGGAATTTCGTATTTCCTGCCTGTGTATTGTAATGCGACTCTCAGCAGCAGCCGATCCGTATTTCGGATTAAAAAAAAAATCTTGTCATGTTGTTCAACCTCATTTACAGGGGTAATATTAGTTCCCGTTTCAAAGAAATTCGGATCCGAAATTCGTTAACGGAATTTCGTATTTCGGATATAATTCGGAAACTGC
>NW_017309218.1:73118-75386 GCF_000935625.1 Nanorana parkeri | reverse complement strand
TCCGCAACGGAATTTCGTATTTCCTGCCTGTGTATTGTAATGCGACTCTCAGCAGCAGCCGATCCGTATTTCGGATTAAAAAAAAAATCTTGTCATGTTGTTCAACCTCATTTACAGGGGTAATATTAGTTCCCGTTTCAAAGAAATTCGGATCCGAAATTCGTTAACGGAATTTCGTATTTCGGATATAATTCGGAAACTGCGATTCGGATTTTGGATGCTTACGAATTTCAGGAAAATTAGTACGAATTTCCATTCGTAACGAAACAAATCGCACATGTCTAGTGTTAGCCCTCGTTCACACCAGAACGTTTTGTAGCACGTTCTACGCTCGACGAACGCTCTACAAAACGCTCAAAAATATAAATCCCGTTGTATTCAATGGTCTCGTTCCCACCTCGGCGTATTTCCGCCCGTCCCTAACGCGCTACAAAACGGCCCGCGCCTGAAAAGGTCCAGGTACTACTTTGGGCCGTTTTTGTTGCGCGTTTCCATCGGGATACAGCCAAGTAGCCTTCGGAAACGCACGACGGTCGCGCGACTTTTTTTACCGCGAATCGCAGACAGACGCGCATATGCAATACGCCGAGGTGTGAACGAGACATTAGGAGGTTCTCTTCATTTTCATGTATTTTGTGCTTTTTTAATATATTTGCATATTGATATTTTTAAATCTTTTTGTACAAATAAATAATATATTTTACTCTCTCTATATATATATATACAATCTTTTTGTTTATTGGACAAACCCCAACGGCTTTCTTTCTTTCTTCATTTGCTATTACTATTTCACCGGGGTTGTCACCCTAACACTCGGGATCTGTACACCACCATTTACTCTCCTCAGATAAAAGACAAATTCCGTTTGCGTTGTAAAAAAAATCACTAAATACATTATAATGAAATATCACAAACAACATAAGTAGGTCGAGTTGGTCCTCCAGCTGTTGTGGAACTACAACTCCCATGAGGTTATTGCATGACTAACAGCAGCAGACATGACTCCCAGAGACATGATGGCATTTGTAGTTTCACCACAGCTGGAGTGCCGAGGTTGCCTACCGCTGAATGGAGCCTGAATTCTGCTTGTATGGTACCTGTGGGATCGGAGAAGGACGTTGTACTGAATATATGATTTCTATACATTGGATGGAGATCACAATGACATCACTGCGAGTGCGTATGTTCTGCGTATGTCCTGCGTATGTCCTGCGTATGTTCTGCGTATCGTCTGTGTATCGTCTGCGTATGTTCTGTGTATCGTCTGCGTATGTTCTGCGTATCGTCTGCGTATGTTCTGCGTATCGTCTGCGTATGTCCAGCGTATGTCCTGCGTATGTCCTGCGTATGTCCTGCGTATCGTCTGTGTATGTCCATCGTATGTTCTGTGTATGTCCTGCGTATGTCCTGCGTATGCTCTGCGTATGTTCTGTGTATCGTCTGCGTATGTCCTGCGTATGTCCTGCGTATCGTCTGTGTATACAGTATATATATATATATATATCTGCCTCACATTGTTTGGTTTATACTTTGTATCCGGGAGTTGAACATTCGGGTGCAGAAGACATGCGTTGTATCATGCGTTGTATCTTTATAAAGTGGAGAATATTCGACATGAAATAATGATGAATGGGATTGAAGTCGGATATTATTCGGTTAGGGATGTGGTGCAGGGAGCGTGGTGTAGGGATATACCTGTGAGGAGAGCAAGAACCGGCGCCGTGACTTTGGTGACGTAACATTCGAGCGGCTCTGCGGCTGATAAAAGTCCATTTTTGATGAAGGATTATTTTCCGCGTCGGCCAGCGAGAGGCGTCCATTTCCACCGATCGCAAAGCATCTCGCGTTAAATAATGTCGCGCCGCTCCCTCTCTACAGGCAATGGTTGAGCGGCGGCGGCCAGCGGGAACCGTTGGGCCGGCCGTCTATGTGTGACGCGGTAAAAGCGTCGGCCATCTTGTACTGGTTGGCGGCGATGAAGTGCGGCGGCACGGCGAGGTTGTAGAAGCCGTAGGAAGGGTGCACAGAGCAATGGAGGGATTCCCGGGCGGAGGGGAGAACGTTCCCCGATACGGGGAGTCCGTACAGCATGTGGGCGGCGGGGGACAGCGCCGGGACGCGCGCACTTTTGGCGGTTTCCAGTCTGTCGGGTTTGGAGATGCTGAACGCAGACAAGAGAGGGACGTCCAGCGTGAGGGGGGACAGGAGCGGCCCCCCCGGACAGGCCTGCTTGTCCGCGCCGGGGAAGAGGGCGGAGCGCGGCCTCAG
>NW_017309218.1:70657-71230 GCF_000935625.1 Nanorana parkeri | reverse complement strand
CTGTGAGGAGAGCAAGAACCGGCGCCGTGACTTTGGTGACGTAACATTCGAGCGGCTCTGCGGCTGATAAAAGTCCATTTTTGATGAAGGATTATTTTCCGCGTCGGCCAGCGAGAGGCGTCCATTTCCACCGATCGCAAAGCATCTCGCGTTAAATAATGTCGCGCCGCTCCCTCTCTACAGGCAATGGTTGAGCGGCGGCGGCCAGCGGGAACCGTTGGGCCGGCCGTCTATGTGTGACGCGGTAAAAGCGTCGGCCATCTTGTACTGGTTGGCGGCGATGAAGTGCGGCGGCACGGCGAGGTTGTAGAAGCCGTAGGAAGGGTGCACAGAGCAATGGAGGGATTCCCGGGCGGAGGGGAGAACGTTCCCCGATACGGGGAGTCCGTACAGCATGTGGGCGGCGGGGGACAGCGCCGGGACGCGCGCACTTTTGGCGGTTTCCAGTCTGTCGGGTTTGGAGATGCTGAACGCAGACAAGAGAGGGACGTCCAGCGTGAGGGGGGACAGGAGCGGCCCCCCCGGACAGGCCTGCTTGTCCGCGCCGGGGAAGAGGGCGGAGCGCGGCCTCAG
>NW_017309218.1:70187-70595 GCF_000935625.1 Nanorana parkeri | reverse complement strand
GGGGGGCAGAGGATGAGCCCCGGGGGGGAGGGGGTGTCTATGGGAGGTGACCTCTCACCTGTCGTCTCTGTCAGAGCCTTGAAGTCTATGGCCAGCGCCGGTCTCCAGGGGTAACTCTCCAGCAGGCCGTCCAGCACGCCTCTGCAACACATGAACAATGTCACCAACTGTCACTCCGGACCACCGGACCCGGGAAACCACAAGAGCTGACACTCACCGGTTCCTCCCGGGGTCTCTGAATCCCTTGGCGAATGGATTCCGGTCTATCTTCAGCTTTGTTATCTGAGGAGGAAGAATGATACGATGAGAGGAATCTGTGACCCCCCCGGCCGGTACAACTCACACAGAGGCTGCGGGGGTGTCACAGCACGGAATGGGGGGGGGGGGGGGGCTCCCCCTCTGGCTGTC
>NW_017309218.1:66390-69908 GCF_000935625.1 Nanorana parkeri | reverse complement strand
CCCGTGGGGGGGGGGGGGGGGGTGCTCCAGCTCTGTCCGGCATCCCGTCCAGCTCACTGATGTCACTGCATGCCAGACAGAGCATGCTGCTACACCCCCTCCATGTGACCCTATGCCTCATTATAGGGACGGCCCTGGTGATTCTGCTCAGCCAGTCGTATGATTCGGAAACCACAGCCAGCCCCCGCACCACTGCAGCAGCAGCAACACAGCCTGTCCAAGACCACACCCCCCCCCAGTCTTCTGATTGGACAACAAAGGAGCAGCACACTGCTGAGCCATCGCTCTGCCCTCCCACAGTGACCGCTGGTATGAGGACCGGGCCCGCTACGCACACTGGCTGCATCCCATGATTGTACTGGTACTGAATGCTGAGGACCGGGCCTGCTACGCACACTGGCTGCATCCCATGATTGTACTGGTACTGAACGCTGAGGACCGGGCCCGCTACGCCCACTGGCTGCATCCGATGATTGTACTGGTACTGAACGCTGAGGACCGGGCCCGCTACGCACACTGGCTGCATCCCATGATTGTACTGGTACTGAACGCTGAGGACCGGGCCCGCTACGCACACTGGCTGCATCCGATGATTGTACTGGTACTGAACGCTGAGGACCGGGCCCGCTACGCACACTGGCTGCATCCGATGATTGTACTGGTACTGAACGCTGAGGACCGGGCCCGCTACGCACACTGGCTGCATCCGATGATTGTACTGGTACTGAACGCTGAGGACCGGGCCCGCTACGCACACTGGCTGCATCCGATGATTGTACTGGTACTGAACGCTGAGGACCGGGCCCGCTACGCACACTGGCTGCATCCGATGATTGTACTGGTACTGAACGCTGAGGACCGGGCCCGCTACGCACACTGGCTGCATCCGATGATTGTACTGGTACTGAACGCTGAGGACCGGGCCCGCTACGCACACTGGCTGCATCCGATGATTGTACTGGTACTGAACGCTGAGGACCGGGCCCGCTACGCACACTGGCTGCATCCGATGATTGTACTGGTACTGAACGCTGAGGACCGGGCCCGCTACGCACACTGGCTGCATCCGATGATTGTACTGGTACTGAACGCTGAGGACCGGGCCCGCTACGCACACTGGCTGCATCCGATGATTGTACTGGTACTGAACGCTGAGGACCGGGCCCGCTACGCACACTGGCTGCATCCGATGATTGTACTGGTACTGAACGCTGAGGACCGGGCCCGCTACGCACACTGGCTGCATCCGATGATTGTACTGGTACTGAACGCTGAGGACCGGGCCCGCTACGCACACTGGCTGCATCCGATGATTGTACTGGTACTGAACGCTGAGGACCGGGCCCGCTACGCACACTGGCTGCATCCGATGATTGTACTGGTACTGAACGCTGAGGACCGGGCCCGCTACGCACACTGGCTGCATCCGATGATTGTACTGGTACTGAACGCTGAGGACCGGGCCCGCTACGCACACTGGCTGCATCCGATGATTGTACTGGTACTGAACGCTGAGGACCGGGCCCGCTACGCACACTGGCTGCATCCGATGATTGTACTGGTACTGAACGCTGAGGACCGGGCCCGCTACGCACACTGGCTGCATCCGATGATTGTACTGGTACTGAACGCTGAGGACCGGGCCCGCTACGCACACTGGCTGCATCCGATGATTGTACTGGTACTGAACGCTGAGGACCGGGCCCGCTACGCACACTGGCTGCATCCGATGATTGTACTGGTACTGAACGCTGAGGACCGGGCCCGCTACGCACACTGGCTGCATCCGATGATTGTACTGGTACTGAACGCTGAGGACCGGGCCCGCTACGCACACTGGCTGCATCCGATGATTGTACTGGTACTGAACGCTGAGGACCGGGCCCGCTACGCACACTGGCTGCATCCGATGATTGTACTGGTACTGAACGCTGAGGACCGGGCCCGCTACGCACACTGGCTGCATCCGATGATTGTACTGGTACTGAACGCTGAGGACCGGGCCCGCTACGCACACTGGCTGCATCCGATGATTGTACTGGTACTGAACGCTGAGGACCGGGCCCGCTACGCACACTGGCTGCATCCGATGATTGTACTGGTACTGAACGCTGAGGACCGGGCCCGCTACGCACACTGGCTGCATCCGATGATTGTACTGGTACTGAACGCTGAGGACCGGGCCCGCTACGCACACTGGCTGCATCCGATGATTGTACTGGTACTGAACGCTGAGGACCGGGCCCGCTACGCACACTGGCTGCATCCGATGATTGTACTGGTACTGAACGCTGAGGACCGGGCCCGCTACGCCCACTGGCTGCATCCGATGATTGTACTGGTACTGAACGCTGAGGACCGGGCCCGCTACGCACACTGGCTGCATCTGATGATTGTACTGGTACTGAACGCTGAGGACCGGGCCCGCTACGCACACTGGCTGCATCCCATGATTGTACTGGTACTGAACGCTGAGGACCGGGCCCGCTACGCACACTGGCTGCATCCCATGATTGTACTGGTACTGAACGCATGACTGACAATGGCCGGGGCGTAGTACAGAACGAGACCTCCGCGCGCGGCTCACCTGCTGGTTCTGATAGGCCGTCACTGTGGTGAACTCCGTCTCCTTGAACGAGAAGGTCTTCACCCCTTCAGCCGGCAGCGACTGGATCTGCGACAGCTCGAACCTGGAGTCCCGGACGATGACGTGGACGCGCGGCTCGTATTTGTGCATCGACTGCAGAATGATCTGGAAAGTACAAAGGGAAGGTCAGAGATTCCCCCCGTCACTCTCTGACCGACGGGCGACTGAAAACTGAAATCGCTGACATTACAGAATGCATTATGGCAGTGAGAGATCTGCAGGTTTGCAGCGCTGGGGACCCGGGGTTAAATGCCAGCCGGATCTGAATGGAATGTGTACATCCTCTCTGCACATACTCCTCACACACGGCGCCCATCGGAACAAGGCGGCGTCTGAATGTTCCGCTGGGATTGGCCGAGGCGCATTTATTTTCACTGAGATTTCCATCTGAGAGAGTCAGAGAATAACATTGAAACTGAAGCGTCCTTCATTCCGGAGACAATTCCGCCATTTACTCCGAGTCTCTTAACCCCTTCATGACTGAGGCCCTTTTTTCAATTTTTGCACCCATGTTATATTGCACATTTTAGGCCTGAAAATGACGTAAAACTCCCCAACATTATATATTTTCTGAATGCCAAGACCCTATAGAATAAAATGGTGGTAGTTGAAAATTTTTATGTTGCGCAATATTAGCGCAACTCCTTATTAAACCCCAAAATTTAGTGACAAATTTAATTAAATGCCCCAAAACACAACAAATTACCCATTTTTTTAAATGAAATATAAAAGATGAGGTTACAACGAGTAAAACGATACCCAACATGCCCAGTTTACAGATTGCGTGCGACCGTGAAACGGCGAAAAACTGCAGTACCCCAAAAAGTCAATAAAAGACACTTTAAAAGCCCCCACAGGTCATCAATTTAGA
>NW_017309218.1:59283-66368 GCF_000935625.1 Nanorana parkeri | reverse complement strand
AAGGGGACATTGGGGTTCCCCCCATATAGACATCATCAGACGCGGTGTATACAGAGAGGTCATCCCGCCACTCCGTGTAATAAACAATCGGGATTTCCATCATGCGGATGTGCTTTTAGCTCAGTGGGTTTGAGGTTGCGGATAGCAAAGCTATTGCTTCCTCTGCTGTCTGCCATCATTTCCGGGGGTGCTCCCCCCCCCCACACAGATTGGGGGGCAGAGGGCACCTCCCTGAAGTTGCTTCTTTCAGGTTGGGATCCCTGGTACCCCCTCCCCCCCTACCAGCACCACCAGGAAAAGGGCAACTAAATCAGATCAGCGATGTGCACTGTAAGTCCCTGTTCTTTCTGCCTTACACCGCTGACATCTGTGCGTTACATTACTGACCTCTGCACTGTGCGTTACATTACTGACCTCTGCACTGTGTGTTACATTACTGACCTCTGTACTGTACGTTACATTACTGACCTCTGCACTGTGCGTTACATTACTGACCTCTGCACTGTACGTTACATTACTGACCTCTGCACTGTGCGTTACATTACTGACTCCCCCCCCCCCCTAAAAAACAATTTTTAAAAATAGTATCAAATGAAATAAATGTGAAAAAAATGAATAAATATTTTGAAGTCCCCCGCCCCTTGCGAGCACGCGCGTCATAACGTAAATACGCGTCGGTTGCGCCTACGTATGAAAACGACCATCGCGCTACACATGTTGGGTATCGCCGCGCACGCCGGAGTGAGAGCAATAATTCCGGGGCCAATATTTATGTGTACGTCTAAACGGATGACCTGTGGGGGGGGCTTTTAAAGTGTTGTCTATGGACTTTTTGGGGTACAGAATTTTGTCGCCGTTTCACGGACGCACGCAATTTTTAACCCGGGCATGTCGGGTATCTATGTTCTCGTCGTCACCTCGTCTTTTATATTTTACAAACAAAATTGGTATTTAATTGTGCTTTGGGGCACTAAATGTAACTTAAGTGCATTTTTCACTAAATTTTTGAGTTTGATAATAAGTTGCGCTAATATCGTGCGATATAAAAATTCGCAACTGCCGCCATTTTATTCTACCGGGTCTCGGCTTTCAGAAAATATATGATGTGGGGGGGGGGGTTTGAAGTAATTTTCAGGCCCAAAATGTAGATTATAACATGGGTAAAAAAAACTGGGGGGGAAAGGCCTCGGTCATGAAGGGGTTAAAGGAGACCTCCACTGACAGAGTACGGAGGCTGCCAGGGCTGATCTTAGTGTCTGGCCGTCATGCTGATCCAATGGCTTCAGTGCAGTCTAGTATACAGGAGCTGCCTGCGCGCTCCTGAGAGACGATTATAAAGTGATAATGATCGGAAGGAAGAATGGCGCACACCTACATGTCCTTTGTCGTCCATCTCGTTGTTGGTCAGCTTGACGCGGTCGAAGCTGATGATCTGCCTCATCCAGGTCTCCCCGGAGCAGGGCGAGTCGGGGTGAATGTAGAGTCGGGGGGTGATACAGGAGTGGTCAGTGTTCCCGGCGACCATCCACTGCGAGCTGTGATAGACGTACCTGCCAAAGGGAAAGACGGCCATTAATACCCCAGCAGGGGGCTTCAGGGGATCAGTCTGCCTATATGGGGGGCTTCAGGGCCTCAGTCTGCCTATATGGGGGGGCTTCAGGGGCGCAGTCTGCCTATATGGGGGGGCTTCAGGGGCGCAGTCTGCCTATATGGGGGGGCTTCAGGGGCGCAGTCTGCCTATATGGGGGGGCTTCAGGGGCGCAGTCTGCCTATATGGGGGGGCTTCAGGGGCGCAGTCTGCCTATATGGGGGGGCTTCAGGGGCGCAGTCTGCCTATATGGGGGGGCTTCAGGGGCGCAGTCTGCCTATATGGGGGGGCTTCAGGGGCGCAGTCTGCCTATATGGGGGGGCTTCAGGGGCGCAGTCTGCCTATATGGGGGGGCTTCAGGGGCGCAGTCTGCCTATATGGGGGGGCTTCAGGGGCGCAGTCTGCCTATATGGGGGGGCTTCAGGGGCGCAGTCTGCCTATATGGGGGGGCTTCAGGGGCGCAGTCTGCCTATATGGGGGGGCTTCAGGGGCGCAGTCTGCCTATATGGGGGGGCTTCAGGGGCGCAGTCTGCCTATATGGGGGGGCTTCAGGGGCGCAGTCTGCCTATATGGGGGGGCTTCAGGGGCGCAGTCTGCCTATATGGGGGGGCTTCAGGGGCGCAGTCTGCCTATATGGGGGGGCTTCAGGGGCGCAGTCTGCCTATATGGGGGGGCTTCAGGGGCGCAGTCTGCCTATATGGGGGGGCTTCAGGGGCGCAGTCTGCCTATATGGGGGGGCTTCAGGGGCGCAGTCTGCCTATATGGGGGGGCTTCAGGGGCGCAGTCTGCCTATATGGGGGGGCTTCAGGGGCGCAGTCTGCCTATATGGGGGGGCTTCAGGGGCGCAGTCTGCCTATATGGGGGGGCTTCAGGGGCGCAGTCTGCCTATATGGGGGGGCTTCAGGGGCGCAGTCTGCCTATATGGGGGGGCTTCAGGGGCGCAGTCTGCCTATATGGGGGGGCTTCAGGGGCGCAGTCTGCCTATATGGGGGGGCTTCAGGGGCGCAGTCTGCCTATATGGGGGGGCTTCAGGGGCGCAGTCTGCCTATATGGGGGGGCTTCAGGGGCGCAGTCTGCCTATATGGGGGGGCTTCAGGGGCGCAGTCTGCCTATATGGGGGGGCTTCAGGGGCGCAGTCTGCCTATATGGGGGGGCTTCAGGGGCGCAGTCTGCCTATATGGGGGGGCTTCAGGGGCGCAGTCTGCCTATATGGGGGGGCTTCAGGGGCGCAGTCTGCCTATATGGGGGGGCTTCAGGGGCGCAGTCTGCCTATATGGGGGGGCTTCAGGGGCGCAGTCTGCCTATATGGGGGGGCTTCAGGGGCGCAGTCTGCCTATATGGGGGGGCTTCAGGGGCGCAGTCTGCCTATATGGGGGGGCTTCAGGGGCGCAGTCTGCCTATATGGGGGGGCTTCAGGGGCGCAGTCTGCCTATATGGGGGGGCTTCAGGGGCGCAGTCTGCCTATATGGGGGGGCTTCAGGGGCGCAGTCTGCCTATATGGGGGGGCTTCAGGGGCGCAGTCTGCCTATATGGGGGGGCTTCAGGGGCGCAGTCTGCCTATATGGGGGGGCTTCAGGGGCGCAGTCTGCCTATATGGGGGGGCTTCAGGGGCGCAGTCTGCCTATATGGGGGGGCTTCAGGGGCGCAGTCTGCCTATATGGGGGGGCTTCAGGGGCGCAGTCTGCCTATATGGGGGGGCTTCAGGGGCGCAGTCTGCCTATATGGGGGGGCTTCAGGGGCGCAGTCTGCCTATATGGGGGGGCTTCAGGGGCGCAGTCTGCCTATATGGGGGGGCTTCAGGGGCGCAGTCTGCCTATATGGGGGGGCTTCAGGGGCGCAGTCTGCCTATATGGGGGGGCTTCAGGGGCGCAGTCTGCCTATATGGGGGGGCTTCAGGGGCGCAGTCTGCCTATATGGGGGGGCTTCAGGGGCGCAGTCTGCCTATATGGGGGGGCTTCAGGGGCGCAGTCTGCCTATATGGGGGGGCTTCAGGGGCGCAGTCTGCCTATATGGGGGGGCTTCAGGGGCGCAGTCTGCCTATATGGGGGGGCTTCAGGGGCGCAGTCTGCCTATATGGGGGGGCTTCAGGGGCGCAGTCTGCCTATATGGGGGGGCTTCAGGGGCGCAGTCTGCCTATATGGGGGGGCTTCAGGGGCGCAGTCTGCCTATATGGGGGGGCTTCAGGGGCGCAGTCTGCCTATATGGGGGGGCTTCAGGGGCGCAGTCTGCCTATATGGGGGGGCTTCAGGGGCGCAGTCTGCCTATATGGGGGGGCTTCAGGGGCGCAGTCTGCCTATATGGGGGGGCTTCAGGGGCGCAGTCTGCCTATATGGGGGGGCTTCAGGGGCGCAGTCTGCCTATATGGGGGGGCTTCAGGGGCGCAGTCTGCCTATATGGGGGGGCTTCAGGGGCGCAGTCTGCCTATATGGGGGGGCTTCAGGGGCGCAGTCTGCCTATATGGGGGGGCTTCAGGGGCGCAGTCTGCCTATATGGGGGGGCTTCAGGGGCGCAGTCTGCCTATATGGGGGGGCTTCAGGGCCTCAGTCTGCCTATATGGGGGGCAATACATAAATTCAGCCCATCAGCTAAATACATCTGTGGGAAGCGCTATACCTGCCGAAAGATTTCTCATTCTGTTGGGCTGCTCTTGTGACTGACACACATCTCCGTATAACCATGAAGGTGACACCACTATTCCGCATCCCGTGACACCGGCAATCGGCAGGTGTGGGGGAGGGGGGTCACTGGGGGCGGGAAATGAAATGATGATCACCTGTATCTCTTGGAGTCCACGGGGATGATGTCCATGGCGATATAATACTGTTTGTCCGGATCGAGTCCTTTCACTTTCACCCGAACAGATGGGAACATCCTCCTGAAACACCGAGAAACCGATTTATGGTTATTACCGGAGCTCCGACAATACAACGCGAGCAGGTAAAGGTGATGTGGGCGTGTCTTTAATTCCCTGTCATGTGATCCGCTATTCATGGTCATTGTCATTCACCAATCCCAGTGAAACTCTTCCCCCACAAAGTGCAAATTCTCTTCCATGACACCTCCAATGTCCAACATGAAGAGCCCCGAAACTGGGCGAGGAAAACAACCCCAAAATGTGGAGGACGGAATATTCCTTAATCAGCTATAAATTATATATATCAGTCGGGGGGGGAGGGGGGGTGCCGGGTGCTCACCCATAAAGTCCACAGGAGGTCTGGAGGCGTTCACAGGTCATGACTTCAACAAGATGGACGGAGCTCCCTCTGAACATTGACCTGAGGGCCCCTCTGCGGATTTATTATTATTATTATTATTATTGGTACTTATAAAGCGCTGACAATATTCGCGGCACAAATATGGAAACTGCAGAAAATCCATTTATAACTCGCTTTAAAAGTGACACGGAAGGGATTTCAGCGCAAACCTTTCCCGCACGCTCACCAGCCAGCCTGCAGACCAATGACAATGTCTGACGATGAGGGTTCCGGAGGTTTTCGCTGCACAACGTTTGCAGAGTCTGCGGAAGCCGCACCGCCTGCTCGTCGCCCCTCCGTATGATGCGGTCCTAACTGTAATCTGTGAGAGCCGCCATCTTGGAGCGTACATAGCAATGTATGGATCGGGTGCAGGGATGTCGGGCGGCAGCCTGACCTCCTTCAGGGCTCATTCACACCACATCCAGACCGTCACCAGATTGTTTCCAGACCTAAAATTCATCCTAATGTATCCTTATGCTATCCCTGGCCTCTGTTCACACCAGCGCAGTCCGTCCCAGACCAGAAAATACTGCGCGTCTCACTTTGTGTGGTCTGGAATGCACTGGAACTGAGGGCCGGTTCTGCCATTTTCCAGGTCAGATCTGGTCCGGGAAATGGTGTGAACTCTTGTAGTGCCGCATGGCTGGTGGTATTCGGCATTGCTATATGATGATTATACAGCAATGCAGAAAAGCTCCAACTATGGAGGACTACAAGTCCCAGCAATGCATTATATTATTAGGTAGGGATACACCAGTGCCAATACCGGGCATTTTCACAAGTACTCATACTATTGCCCCGATACTAAGCGCAGATACCGGTGTTCTGTCGAGAACGTTGACCTAGTCGAATTTGCCGACCTCGGCATCTGCGCTTGCGCACAGACCGATATTATCGAGGAAACCCGGGATTCATTCACAAAGTATTTCATTCAAATCGTAAATTGTGACCGATAATAATATTCCATCCATCATTCACTGCCACCCGTCATTCACTGCCACCCGTCATTCACTGCCACTTCCCGCGGCGTGGCAGGGGGGTGTGGGGGGGGGGGGGGGGGGGGGCCCTTCATGGTTTCTTGCACCGGGGCCCTGAAGGTTCTAGTTACGTCTCAGGACAAATATGTGCAAAACTGTCCCAAATTGTGACCAATGATCTGTGAGGAGTCCTGTGCCAGATACTGCCCCTGTGCTCATTCTACACGCAACATGTATGTGCCCGACATGTATGCAGCGACATGACACATGGAACATTCATGAGACGGGTCGCTAATTGGGGTTTCCGATTTCAGACACTCGCCGCATTCCACAGATCATACAATGTGATTCATTGCACACGGGGCTGGACGCAGACCGACGCAATCAATGTGCTGATCATAGATCAATGTGTAACATTCCCTCATATGTCATCATGTATGTCATGTGTAAAAGTCCCCATCCAGAGCATGTTTACACATGTGTGTGCATCGCTGCACCGAGGACACTAGACCTGCGTCCAGATCCACGAACCAGAAGCGCTTTTCATTGCGCGTGCATGAGGCCAGAGTGACGCAACCTGCGCTCTATGAATGGCGCAAATCTGATGCGTCCAATGTCTCTGCTCTTTGTAAATCTGCATCGCCGCCGATGTCTCTGCGCCGCGACATCCGGGTACTCTGCGAATGCGATGCGTGTGTCCGGTGCTATCGGGGTGACGCTGTGTGGAGAGTGCGGCGCGGAGTTCTGCGGACAGCTCGGCCCGCATGGAAATGGGGAGAAGATAGAAATGTAAATAATTAGGAACAGAATGAGAGGAATGATGACGAATCCTCTGACATGTCCTCCGTGCACACAGAATACACATCATACATTCTCCTTTACACCGCGGGCGAATGTGGCCGCTCGTTGTCTGACCGCAGAGCGAATGTTACATTGTATCGGATCCGGACACATGAGGGAATATGTGACTTTATTGTTGATGGGCGAATGTGGCCGCTCGTTGTCTGACCGCAGGGCGAATGTTACATTGTATCGGATCCGGACAATGTTACTTTATTGTTGATGTTCTGAAGTAATAAATCATTTGTAGTCTCTGCGAATAACACCCCCATCATCCAATCATAGTTCATAGGAGGTGAATGAAGAGCCAGGGTCACCCAGTGCAGCTCTGTGTGTATATATATATATATATGTCTCTCATATTTGGGTATTTTTTGGAGGTTTAAGAAACTAATTGAAGATTTTCTGGAGTTTATGTGACCA
>NW_017309218.1:55944-59232 GCF_000935625.1 Nanorana parkeri | reverse complement strand
CACTTGCGGCACCACACTGGGCAGATGGAATGTACTAAAGTCAGATCTGACGCTGAATAGGTTTAGTTGGCCTGTGTCATGTTCTGCCGGCATGTATGTCCCGGGTCTCCTATCGCTGTATACTGTGTGTCCATGCGTCACAGATATACATACACAGAGTGCGCTCAGCCTTCCGCCATATTCACCGACATCCTCTTCCTTCTCTCACTTAGATTTTTGTTGTTGTTGTTTTCTGTGGAATTGATAACTTTCTAATTTTATAGCTCAGCGACTCCTGGTAACAATGGACCTCAGACCCAGAATCCAGAATCGCTTGACATTGTCCGCCCCGCCCCCTCCCTCCCCCCCCATACACTGCGATCGGTACGGAGAAGTCGCAGAATTTCGGGACATTTCTGTCTTTTGGTGTAAAAATGTTTCTGATGTTAAAATGCAAAAAAAAAAGATTTCAGACAATCGCTCTGTATTCTATGGGCCGCATACAATTCGCTTAATGTAGCTGCGACAAATCGCTTCTCAGAGACAAAAAAAACGCCGTTAAATTCGACGCCAACAAATAGCTGACATTGTGCGCTTTGTAGCAGCGATTATCCTCCGACACAATGTCACCCGTCTGACCCTCTGGAGTCCGCACTTCCGGGAGTCTCATTGACTACAAAAGACTGTAACCACTTTGTATCCAATTCATCATTCAAATATCTTTTTTTTTTGCATTTTAACATCAGAAACATTTTTACACCAAAAGACAGAAATGTCCCGAAATTCTGCGACTTCTCCGTACCGATCGCAGTGTATGGGGGGGGAGGGAGGGGGCGGGGCGGACAATGTCAAGCGATTCTGGATTCTGGGTCTGAGGTCCATTGTTATCAGGAAAGGAGACACAGACATGTTCTGTAACCCAACAATCTGCGTCTGGGGACATCCGCTTCACACATGTAATGTATGTATGTATGTAATGTATGTATGTATGTAATGTATGTATGTATGTAATGTATGTATGTAATGTATGTATGTATGTATGTATGTATGTATGTATGTAATGTATGTATGTATGTATGTATGTAAGTAATGTATGTAATGTAGTAATGTTTGTAAGTAATGTATGTATGTAATGTATGTATGTATGTATGTAATGTATGTATGTAATGTATGTATGTATGTAATGTATGTATGTATGTATGTATGTAATGTATGTATGTAATGTATGTATGTATGTAATGTATGTATGTAATGTATGTATGTATGTATGTATGTATGTATGTAATGTATGTATGTATGTAATGTATGTATGTATGTAATGTATGTATGTAATGTATGTATGTATGTATGTATGTATGTATGTATGTAATGTATGTATGTATGTATGTATGTATGTAATGTATGTATGTAATGTATGTATGTATGTAATGTATGTATGTATGTAATGTATGTATGTATGTAATGTATGTATGTAATGTATGTATGTATGTATGTATGTATGTATGTATGTAATGTATGTATGTATGTATGTATGTATGTAATGTATGTATGTAATGTATGTATGTATGTAATGTATGTATGTATGTAATGTATGTATGTATGTAATGTATGTATGTAATGTATGTATGTATGTATGTATGTATGTATGTATGTAATGTATGTATGTATGTATGTATGTATGTAATGTATGTATGTAATGTATGTATGTATGTAATGTATGTATGTATGTAATGTATGTATGTATGTAATGTATGTATGTAATGTATGTATGTATGTATGTATGTATGTATGTATGTAATGTATGTATGTATGTATGTATGTATGTAATGTATGTATGTAATGTATGTATGTATGTAATGTATGTATGTATGTAATGTATGTATGTATGTAATGTATGTATGTAATGTATGTATGTATGTATGTATGTATGTATGTATGTAATGTATGTATGTATGTATGTATGTATGTAATGTATGTATGTAATGTATGTATGTATGTAATGTATGTATGTATGTAATGTATGTATGTATGTAATGTATGTATGTAATGTATGTATGTATGTATGTATGTATGTATGTATGTAATGTATGTATGTATGTATGTATGTATGTAATGTATGTATGTAATGTATGTATGTATGTAATGTATGTATGTATGTAATGTATGTATGTATGTAATGTATGTATGTAATGTATGTATGTATGTATGTATGTATGTATGTATGTAATGTATGTATGTATGTATGTATGTAATGTATGTATGTAATGTATGTATGTATGTAATGTATGTATGTAATGTATGTATGTATGTATGTATGTATGTATGTAATGTATGTATGTATGTAATGTATGTATGTAATGTATGTATGTAATGTATGTATGTATGTATGTAATGTATGTATGTAATGTATGTATGTATGTAATGTATGTATGTATGTATGTATGTATGTATGTATGTATGTATGTATGTAATGTATGTATGTAATGTATGTATGTAATGTATGTATGTATGTAATGTATGTATGTAATGTATGTATGTAATGTATGTATGTATGTAATGTATGTATGTATGGCATGTATGTATATGTATGTATCTATGTGTGTATGACATGTATGTACAGTATGTATGTAGACTCATGTCTCTGTGTGTACATGACAACGGGGGGAGGAGGAGGGGGGATGGAAGGAGAATTTTACACCTTTATACCCGATCACTGTGCACAGTATATATCTGAACATTTCCCTGATCAATACCCCGGAACATCGATATCTGATCAATACATTTATTAGGGTTCTGTACGCGGAGCCCAAAGAGGACATTACAGAACCAACATACAGAGGTCAGACCGGAAATGATCCCTCTAATGTACAAAGCTTCGTATCAGAGGATCGCCGGCCGGCCGGGAAACTAGAAATCCTTCTAAATGAGGAATATTCGTAGAATGTTACGAATCATATAAAAATGAGACATTTGTCAGAATATTAAAGAGAATAAAGAGGGTGAAATATCCGGAAATACACCACGAATTGTGTCCCCGTTCGCTTCACTTATCGCAGAATAATCGAACATCAATACGAATTATTACAGAATATAGATATAGAGATCCGAGGACTACAAATCATCATCATCATCATCATCAGTCCGGAGTTCTAATATTATTATTAGTAGTATTATTTCCTTGTGTCCGGACTATTGTAACATTGAAGAAGGAAATAATACTACTAATAATAATATTATAGAATGAGTGTTGGGGGCGCAGATATTATACAATAATAATAATAATGATAATAATAATAATAACGGATTAAT
>NW_017309218.1:51809-55625 GCF_000935625.1 Nanorana parkeri | reverse complement strand
ATATACTCGGAGTATATCAGTATACATCGATAGCTTTCTTATTGGACTAACATTACATTTAAAAGACCAGATTTGGGGAGCGGCCCCCCCTTCTTCAGGCCGGAAGCAATATTTTGTGCACAGGACTATACGGCTCCCCATCCACATGTGTACATTGTATACAGAATCCTCTACAGATCCTATAATCCTGAATGTTGTGATGTCATAGTACAGATATATTATAATATTGGGCGATGACGTCATCTGTCATATGATTTGGGGTCCTATTGATTTGCTCTCAGTAATGACGTCACATTGTACTCTTATAATCCGGAGTTTCTGTGAAGTGTATTTGGGGAATGGATCTGATTTTGGATGCTGTGATATTTATTCGCTCGGACAGAAGATATTTCGGGGTTATCTCTCTTCTTGTTGGTCGGAGATGATATGATGAGGAAACATCGTGTGTCCGGGCGAATAAAACGAATCCCCGAAATGTTATATATCAGAGAGGAGACATTGTACGAATATAATCCCCCCAATCAGAGAGATCGGGGTACTTTCCGGGGAAATGTATGTTGATATCGGGATCGGGGTGATGTCGGGGTGTAGGGATGACATTATTGGCGTGATGTCGGGGTGTAGGGATGACATTGTCGGGGTGTAGGGATGACATTGTCGGGGTGATGTCGGGGTGTAGGGATGACACTGTCGGGATGTAGGGATGACATTGTCGGGGTGATGTCGGGGTGTAGGGATGACATTATTAGGGTGATGTCGGGGTGTAGGGATGACATTGTCGGGGTGATGTCGGGGTGATGTCGGGGTGTAGGGATGACATTATTGGCGCGATGTCGGGGTGTAGGGATGACATTGTCGGGGTGTAGGGATGACATTGTCGGGGTGTAGGGATGACATTGTCGGGGTGTAGGGATGACATTGTCGGGGTGATGTCGGGGTGTAGGGATGACATTATTGGCGCGATGTCGGGGTGTAGGGATGACATTGTCGGGGTGTAGGGATGACATTGTCGGGGTGATGTTTGTTTCTCCGGCAGAATAAACAGAGATGTTTGTCGGAGAGGAAATTGTTGAATTACCGGCTGGAGCCCCGAAGTATATATAATATATACCGCGGTCACACATAATGTACGGGAAGATTGTATATACCACATGCGGATATTATAGATCGTTGTATGTTATAAATAACTGTAAAGGAAACCTGTATGTATAATATATCGGAGGATTATAGAAGATTGTGTATGGGGATATTATAGATCGCTGTACATTATATACAGGAGGAATTCTACGATGGTGTCAGCCCGGACTTCTCGGATTAGATGACACTATATATATATATATATTATTACAGACAGTATACAGGAATATGAGGGATCTACATGGAGTTTTGTCTTCTCTTTTCTGGATAAAAGCTGAAACTATAAATCTCATCACCTAAAGATCCGCAAAATGTAATTTCTGCACCAAAAAGATCCCAAAAACCCGGCCAAACATGAACCCAGATAATGTATCAGAAGAGCCGGAGCCCCATAGACCGGCTACACAGTCCGGGGTATATATATATATACTGGGGAGCTGCTGGGATTTTATGGACTTGTTTATAGATTGCTTATAACGCACGGTATATACAGCACTTGTTTATGGATTGCATATAACGCACGGTATCTACATCACTTGTGTATGGATTGCATATAACGCACGGTATCTATATCACTTGTGTATGGATTGCATATAACGCACGGTATATACAGCACTTGTGTATGGATTGCATATAACGCACGGTATCTACAGCACTTGTTTATGGATTGCATATAACGGACGATATATACAGCACTTGTTTATGGATTGCATATAACGCACGGTATATACAGCACTTGTTTATGGATTGCTTATAACGGACGGTATATACCGCGCTTGGCACAGACCGCATATAACGGGCGGTACATTTCTGGATGACCCGACAATGAACGGAGCATCGCACAATAGGTTACCTGCCCGCCTTGGTGATGATCATCTCGGTTCCGATCTCATGAAATCTCCTCCATAGATCCCCCCCTTGCAGATCCACCTGGACATGGGGGGGCGCCGGGCAGGCCGGGGAAAGGGGCGCCGCCGATTTGGATCTCTTTTCTGCGGGGACACAACGATTGTTATAGAGAGTGGGGGGCCCTTCTATTAGAAATCTGGGGGGGGATCATATAATTTGTAGTCGAGGTGACATTGTATTCCTCTCACTAACCCGGCTCCTCCTCAGTCCCGGGGTTCCTCAGTTGCTGCGTGGCCCCTTTCTTGTCCACTGTGGCCCCTGGCTCCTCCAGTTTCCTTTTCCCCACCAGGGCCTCCACAGAGAAGGATCGGGCCCGGGTGCTCAGCGCCATCCTGCCCCTCCAGGGGCTCTGATCACATCTGCAGAGATCGGAGGTCCGAGGAGGAATGAGTCCCGATACTCCTCCTCACAGCTGCCCAGTGCAGGGGCCACAGGGGGCCCTCCGCCCACCAATTACTGGAGAGGGGAGGAGAGACCCCAATCTGTGCATATGTGTGTACAGAAAGGAGAGAGACCCCCCAGACTATGTACAGAGAGGAGAGAGACCCCCAAACTATGTACAGAAAGGAGAGAGTCCCAATATGTGTACAGAGAGGACAGAGACCCCCCAAACTATGTACAAAGAGGAGAGAGACCCCCAAACTATGTACAGAGAGGAGAGAGACCCCCAATATGTGTACAGAAAGGAGAGAGACCCCCCAGACTATGTACAGAGAGGAGAGAGACCCCCAAACTATGTACAGAAAGGAGAGAGTCCCAATATGTGTACAGAGAGGACAGAGACCCCCCAAACTATGTACAAAGAGGAGAGAGACCCCCAAACTATGTACAGAGAGGAGAGAGACCCCCAATATGTGTACAGAAAGGAGAGAGACCCCCCAGACTATGTACAGAGAGGAGAGAGACCCTCAAACTATGTACAGAGAGGAGAGAGACCCCCAAACTATGTACAGAGAGGAGAGAGACCCCCAAACTATGTACAGAGAGGAGAGAGACCCCCAGACTATGTACAGAGAGGAGAGAGACCCTCAAACTATGTACAGAGAGGAGAGAGACCCCCAAACTATGTACAGAGAGGAGGAAGACCCCCCAAACTATATACAGAGAGGACAGAGACCCCCAATATGTGTACAGAGAGGAGAGAGACCCCCAAACTATGTACAGAGAGGAGGAAGACCCCCCAAACTATATACAGAGAGGACAGAGACCCCCAAACTATATACAGAGAGGAGAGAGACCCCCAAACTATATACAGAGAGGAGAGAGACCCCCAAACTATGTACAGAGAGGAGAGAGACCCCTCACCTTTATAGCCCCCCATTTATAGTGAATCCAGTGTATATAGAGACCCCAATATATAGAGGGGTGTCCAAATATCTTGCCGCACTCCTTACCAGATAACCCAAAGTTAAGGGGTGCTGGTAGTGACTGCAGAGGGCACCCCAATCATCTCTGAGCCTGATGAAGGGGACCCGTGCGCCCCAAAATTTGAGTGACATTTATCAACAAAATTGCACCGACATGGAACTCTCCTGCTGGTGACATCTTTATTCTAGTTCCAAAATATAGAGGGACCCCCATTTATAGTGACCCCGATATACAGAGGGACCCCCATTTATAGTGACCCCGATATACAGAGGGACCCCCATTTATAGTGACCCCGATATACAGAGGGACCCCCATTTATAGTGACCCCAATATACAGAGGGACCCCCATTTATAGTGACCCCGATATACAGAGGGACCCCCATTTATAGTGACCCCGATATA
>NW_017309218.1:47111-49263 GCF_000935625.1 Nanorana parkeri | reverse complement strand
TGTACAGAGAGGAGAGAGACCCCCAAACTATGTACAGAGAGGAGAGAGACCCCCAAACTATGTACAGAGAGGAGAGAGACCCCCAATCTATATACAGAGAGGAGAGAGACCCCCAAACTATGTACAGAGAGGAGAGAGACCCCTCACCTTTATAGCCCCCCATTTATAGTGAATCCAGTGTATATAGAGACCCCAATATATAGAGGGGTGTCCAAATATCTTGCCGCACTCCTTACCAGATAACCCAAAGTTAAGGGGTGCTGGTAGTGACTGCAGAGGGCACCCCAATCATCTCTGAGCCTGATGAAGGGGACCCGTGCGCCCCAAAATTTGAGTGACATTTATCAACAAAATTGCACCGACATGGAACTCTCCTGCTGGTGACATCTTTATTCTAGTTCCAAAATATAGAGGGACCCCCATTTATAGTGACCCCGATATACAGAGGGACCCCCATTTATAGTGACCCCGATATACAGAGGGACCCCCATTTATAGTGACCCCGATATACAGAGGGACCCCCATTTATAGTGACCCCAATATACAGAGGGACCCCCATTTATAGTGACCCCGATATACAGAGGGACCCCCATTTATAGTGACCCCGATATAAAGAGGAACCCCCATTTATAGTGACCCCAATATACAGAGGGACCCCCATTTATAGTGACCCCGATATACAGAGGGACCCCCATTTATAGTGACCCCGATATACAGAGGGACCCCCATTTATAGTGACCCCGATATACTGAGGGACCCCCATTTATAGTGATCCCAATATACAGAGGGACCCCCATTTATAGTGACCCCAATATATAGAGGGATCCCATATATAGAGGGACCTCATTTATAGTGACCCCGATATTTAGCGGGACACCCATTTATAGTGACCCCAATATATAGAGGGACCCCATTTATCGTGACCCCCCGATATACAGAGGGACCCCATTTATAGTGTCCCCAATATATAGAGGGACCCCCATTTATAATGACCCCAATATACAGAGGGACCCCATTTATAGTGACCCCAATATACAGAGGGACCCCCATTTATCGTGACCCCAATATATAGCGGGACCCCATATATAGAGGGACCCCATTTATAGTGACCCCGATATTTAGCGGGACACCCATTTATAGTGACCCCAATATACAGAGTGACCCCCATTTATAGTGACCCCAATATACAGAGGGACCCCCATTTATAGTGACCCCAATATATAGAGGGACCACATATATAGAGGGACCCCATTTATAGTGACCACAAAATAAAGAGGGACCCCATTTACCGTGACCCCGATATATAGAGGGACCCCCATTTATAGTGACTCCAATATTTAGAGGGACCCCATATATAGAGGGACCCCATTTATAGTGACCCCCATATATAGAGGGACCCCATTTATAGTGACCACAAAATAAAGAGGGACCCCCATTTATCGTGACCCCCGATATATAGAGGGACCCCCATTTATAGTGACCCCAAAATATAGAGGGATCCCCATATATAGAGGGCCCCCCATTTATAGTGACCCCGATATATAGAGGGACCCCCATTTATAGTGACCCCGATATATAGAGGGACCCCCATTTATAGTTACCCCAAAATATAGAGGGATCCCCATATATAGAGGGACCCCCATTTATAGTGACCCCGATATATAGAGGGACCCCCATTTATAGTTACCCCAAAATATAGAGGGATCCCCATATATAGAGGGACCCCCATTTATAGTGACCCCTATATATAGAGGGACCCCAGCGATTCTCAACCTTTGGGTCGCACCCCGTCGGGGGTCGAATGGCTAGGAATGCATAGCTGGATTCCTATTGGTTATTTCACTTTGCAGTAGCCAACAGCAAACTAGCTATTGCGCCCGCCCTCTGCTGCTGCCAATCAGCAGAGGGGGACCTGCAGTTCTCCATCAGGTCCCCATCTAGTGCAGCAGTGTCTGTTCTGCCGCCACGCCGACAGATGTCGCTGCAGCAGCCGCCTCATCCCTAAATTGTACGGTTGGGGGTCCCGGCCCTAGAAAGGTTGAGAACCACTGATATACAGAGACCCCCATATATAGAGACCCCCATATACAGAGACCCCCATATACAGAGACCCCCATATACAGAGACCCCCATATACAGAGACCCCCATATA
>NW_017309218.1:44028-44587 GCF_000935625.1 Nanorana parkeri | reverse complement strand
AGGCGGAGCATGGATAGGAGGGTGGGGCACTGAAGGGAAGGTGGATCTTAGATGGGCGGGGCACTGAAGGGAAGGTGGGTCTTTGATGGGCGGGGCACTGAAGGGAAGGCCGGAGTTTATACGGGAGGGTGGGGCACTGAAGGGAAGGCGGAGCTTGTTTGGGAGGGTGGGGCACTAAAGGGAAGGCCGGAGTTCTGCTTTAAACATTCACTTCTTGATTCCCTGCCCCTGCCGGAAGTCTGTTCTCAGCATCAACTACTCTTGTGGTAAAATGAAACCTTGTACGGTTAGTATAGAACTTTCCTCATCTTCTCCGACATTCACCGACATACATCCGCTGCACCCACATTCACAGAACATGGCGGCGGTGTCCTCCAGGCACAGGAATGATCCCTCCTCATTGGACGGGAAGACGAGTGATATCTGGAGCGCACATTCCTCCAGGTCCGGAGTGAAGGATGAGGATGACACACACACCAATCATTCCAATCATCTGCCGTGTTTGCTCGCTGAAGTCTGCCAGCCCCCGACCGCCAACCACCGACCACCAACCACCGAC
>NW_017309218.1:37529-39965 GCF_000935625.1 Nanorana parkeri | reverse complement strand
CGACCGCCAACCACTGACCGCCAACCAGCGACCGCCAACCACCGACTGCCAACCACCAACCACCGACTGCCAACCACCGACTGCCAACTACCGACCAGCATCGCCCGACATCCTCCCGATTTCCCCCCAACACTGTGAAATGTGCTTCCAATTCCCGGGACGGAGGTCAGAGCCGCCGGCTCTGTGTCAGGAAACAATTTCCCAAATTTGCGGAGAGATCAATCTCGGGGGTCATAAAAAAGCTGCAAATATGTCTTTATGGGGTGAATAATGGCCGGGAAAACTTCACCGGATTCACTGCTTAGACCCCCGTAAGCCCAACACCGGACCTTTCACCCGGGATGAATCTGTAAGAAATCACTCATAATGTGAGAGAAATGTTTGCAGCGTCGGCGGAATTATTGGCAGAGTCTGTTAAAGACATTACAGAGGAGGGGAATGTACTAAGAGAGCCCAACGGTGTGCGCCGACCGGGGGGGACCGGTCCTCACTGCCGGCTACAGACCAAGACATGACCGGTCCTCACTGCCGGCTACAGACCAAGACATGACCGGTCCTCACTGCGTGCTACTGAACCCCAAACCTACAGGGGACACAGCTCCAGTCCTATAGGGGTACAGCTGGCCACACGCTGGCACAATTCGGTGACAGTTTGGCCGGTTGCTACAGACCAAGACATGACCGGTCCTCACTGCCGGCTACAGACCAAGACATGACCGGTCCTCACTGCCGGCTACAGACCAAGACATGACCGGTCCTCACTGCCGGCTACAGACCAAGACATGACCGGTCCTAACTGTGTCCCCTTCCACCCCAAACCTACAGGGGACACAGCTCCAGTCCTATAGGGGTACAGCTGGCCACACGCTGGCACAATTCGGTGACAGTTTGGCCGGTTGCACAATCTCTGGGGCTCTATCAATGTGTCCTTCGGACTTTGTGGCCCCTCAGATTGTATTTTAGGGAATCCAGATCAGATCGCCACCAGGAAACGCGTCAAGCTCAGCGACAAGGAACGCGTGGAGGGGCCGCCACACACCAAATGTGGTTCTTATTACTTCTCTGCAGCTGCATTTTTATTACGCTTTGCCGGACTTGTTATAACAATGCGACTATATTACATACAATAAATCTGAGCCGCGCGCGCTATATATTTCATGAATATCGGAGATTTACCGCGGGCCAGACAATGTCATCTGCCGGAGGAGCCGGTGCGGGGCCAGACAATGTCATCTGCCGGAGGAGCCGGTGCGGGGCCAGACAATGTCATGTGCCGGAGGAGCCGGTGCGGGGCCAGGCAATGTCATCTGCCGGAGGACCAGGTGTGGGGCCAGACAATGTCATCTGCCGAAGGAACCGGTGCGGGGCCAGGCAATGTCATCTGCCGGAGGAGCCGGTGCGGGGCCAGGCAATGTCATCTGCCGGAGGACCCGGTGCGGGGCCAGGCAATGTCATGTGCCGGAGGAGCCGGTGCGGGGACAGACAATGTCATCTGCCGGAGGACCCGGTGTGGGGCCAGACAATGTCATCTGCCGAAGGAACCGGTGCGGGGCCAGGCAATGTCATCTGCCGGAGGAGCCGGTGCGGGGCCAGGCAATGTCATCTGCCGGAGGACCCGGTGCGGGGCCAGGCAATGTCATGTGCCGGAGGAGCCGGTGCGGGGACAGACAATGTCATCTGCCGGAGGACCCGGTGTGGGGCCAGACAATGTCATCTGCCGAAGGAACCGGTGCGGGGCCAGGCAATGTCATCTGCCGGAGGAGCCGGTGCGGGGCCAGGCAATGTCATCTGCCGGAGGACCCGGTGCGGGGCCAGGCAATGTCATGTGCCGGAGGAGCCGGTGCGGGGACAGACAATGTCATCTGCCGGAGGACCCGGTGTGGGGCCAGACAATGTCATCTGCCGAAGGAACCGGTGCGGGGCCAGGCAATGTCATCTGCCGGAGGAGCCGGTGCGGGGCCAGACAATGTCATCTGCCGGAGGAGCCGGTGCGGGGCCAGACAATGTCATGTGCCGGAGGAGCCGGTGCGGGGCCAGGCAATGTCATCTGCCGGAGGACCAGGTGTGGGGCCAGACAATGTCATCTGCCGAAGGAACCGGTGCGGGGCCAGGCAATGTCATCTGCCGGAGGAGCCGGTGCGGGGCCAGGCAATGTCATCTGCCGGAGGACCCGGTGCGGGGCCAGGCAATGTCATGTGCCGGAGGAGCCGGTGCGGGGACAGACAATGTCATCTGCCGGAGGACCCGGTGTGGGGCCAGACAATGTCATCTGCCGAAGGAACCGGTGCGGGGCCAGGCAATGTCATCTGCCGGAGGAGCCGGTGCGGGGCCAGGCAATGTCATCTGCCGGAGGACCCGGTGCGGGGCCAGGCAATGTCATGTGCCGGAGGAGCCGGTGCGGGGACAGACAATGTCATCTGCCGGAGACCCGGTGTG
>NW_017309218.1:35185-37287 GCF_000935625.1 Nanorana parkeri | reverse complement strand
TGCCGGAGGAGCCGGTGCGGGGCCAGACAATGTCATCTGCCGGAGGAGCCGGTGCGGGGCCAGACAATGTCATCTGCCGGAGGAGCCGGTGCGGGGCCAGACAATGTCATCTGCCGGAGGAGCCGGTGCGGGGCCAGACAATGTCATCTGCCGGAGAAGCCGGTGCTGTGCCAGACAATGTCATCTGCCGGAGGAACCGGTGCGGGGCAAGGCAATGTCATCTGCCGGAGGAACTAGTGCGGGGCAAGGCAATGTCATCTGCCGGATGGTCACATGGTGGTCTCAGGCTCAGCTCTATGGTCTCAAACGACTGCATTGTGCTCTCTGGATGGTCACATGTCGGTCTCAGGCTCAGCTCTGTGGTCTCAGGCGCATTGTGCTCTCTGGATGGTCACATGGCGGTCTTTGGCTCAGCTCTATGGTCTCAGGCGCCTGCATTGTGGTCTCTGGATGGTCACATGGCGGTCTCAGGTTCAGCTCTGTGGTCTCAAGCTCAGCTCTATGGTCTCAGGCGCCTGCACTGTGGTCCCTTGATGGTCACATGGCGGTCTCAGGTTCAGCTCTGTGGTCTCAGGCTCAGCTCTATGGTCTCAGGCTCGTGCATTGTGCTCTCTGGATGGTCACATGGCGGTCTTAGGCTCAGCTCTATGGTCTCAGGCGCCTGCATTGTGGTCTCTGGATGGTCAGATGGCGGTCTCAGGCTCAGCTCTGTGATCTCAGGTGCCTGCACTGTGGTCCCTTGATGGTCACATGGCGGTCTCAGGTTCAGCTCTATGGTCTCAGGCTCCTGCATTGTGCTCTCTGGATGGTCAGATGGCGGTCTCAGGCTCAGCTCTATGGTCTCAGACGCCTGCCTTGGGCTCTCTGGACGTTCAGATGGCTGTCTTAGGCGTAACTCTACGGTCTCAGACGCAGGTATTTTGTGGTCGTTCTGGTCAGATGGCGGTCTCAGGCTCAGCTCTATGGTCTCAGACGCCTGCATTGTGCTCTCTGGATGGTCACATGGCGGTCTCAGGTTCAGCTCTGTGGTCTCAGGCTCAGCTCTATGGTCTCAGGCTCCGGTCTGGTGCTCCCTGCTGGGCTATGGTCTCAGACGCCTGCATTGTGCTCTCTGGATGGTCACATGGCGGTCTCAGGTTCAGCTCTGTGGTCTCAGGCTCAGCTCTATGGTCTCAGGCTCAGCTCTGTGGTCTCAGGCTCAGCTCTATGGTCTCAGGCGCCTGCATTGTGCTCTCTGGATGGTCACATGGCGGTCTCAGGTTCAGCTCTGTGGTCTCAGGCTCAGCTCTATGGTCTCAGGCTCAGCTCTGAGGTCTCAGGCTCAGCTCTATGGTCTCAGGCGCCTGCATTGTGCTCTCTGGATGGTCAGATGGCGGTCTCGGGCAGAACCGCTCTCCGGCGTCTCCGGCTCGGGGTAACATTACACGTCTGCTGACATTTGCTCTGAGTTAGGGTCCGGTTACAATAACAGGTGATTTCTGGCAGTTCGCTCCTCACACAGAACGGGCCAATTAAAGGGGATTTATTTTTTATTCTTGGCAAAACTTCACACATCATCCGCGGCATTAACGTTTCCCCGAGTGGAAGTCGCCGAGCCGAATCCTCCCCGGCCGCCAACGCGGTACAATGGAGACAATGCGGCACAGATGTGCGTTACAATCATCGCAGAAACCGGATTAAGCTCTCTACCTGGGGGATCATCTGATGTGGATCTCTGGGGGATCGTCTGACGCGGATCTCTGGGGGATCACCTGACGCAGATCTCTGGGGGATCGTCTGACGCGGATCTCTGCGGGATCGTCTGACGCGGATCTCTGGGGGATCTGACGAGGATCTCTGGGGGATCGTCTGACGCGGATCTCTGGGGGATCGTCTGACGCGGATCTCTGGGGGATCGTTTGACGCGGATCTCTGGGGGATCGTCTGACGCGGATCTCTGCGGGATCGTCTGACGCGGATCTCTGCGGGATCGCCTGACGCGGATCTCTGGGGGATCTGACGAGGATCTCTGGGGGATCGTCTGACGCGGATCTCTGGGGGATCGTCTGACGCGGATCTCTGGGGGATCGTCTGACGCAGATCTCTGGGGGATCGTCTGACGC
>NW_017309218.1:23208-27604 GCF_000935625.1 Nanorana parkeri | reverse complement strand
CCTGCATTGTGCTCTCTGGATGGTCACATGGCGGTCTCAGGTTCAGCTCTGTGGTCTCAAGCTCAGCTCTATGGTCTCAGGCGCCTGCACTGTGGTCCCTTGATGGTCACATGGCGGTCTCAGGTTCAGCTCTGTGGTCTCAGGCTCAGCTCTATGGTCTCAGGCTCAGCTCTGTGGTCTCAGGCTCAGCTCTATGGTCTCAGACGCCTGCATTGTGCTCTCTGGATGGTCACATGGCGGTCTCAGGTTCAGCTCTGTGGTCTCAGGCTCAGCTCTATGGTCTCAGGCTCAGCTCTGTGGTCTCAGGCTCAGCTCTATGGTCTCAGGCGCCTGCATTGTGCTCTCTGGATGGTCACATGGCGGTCTCAGGTTCAGCTCTGTGGTCTCAGGCTCAGCTCTATGGTCTCAGGCTCAGCTCTGAGGTCTCAGGCTCAGCTCTATGGTCTCAGGCGCCTGCATTGTGCTCTCTGGATGGTCAGATGGCGGTCTCGGGCAGAACCGCTCTCCGGCGTCTCCGGCTCGGGGTAACATTACACGTCTGCTGACATTTGCTCTGAGTTAGGGTCCGGTTACAATAACAGGTGATTTCTGGCAGTTCGCTCCTCACACAGAACGGGCCAATTAAAGGGGATTTATTTTTTATTCTTGGCAAAACTTCACACATCATCCGCGGCATTAACGTTTCCCCGAGTGGAAGTCGCCGAGCCGAATCCTCCCCGGCCGCCAACGCGGTACAATGGAGACAATGCGGCACAGATGTGCGTTACAATCATCGCAGAAACCGGATTAAGCTCTCTACCTGGGGGATCATCTGATGTGGATCTCTGGGGGATCGTCTGACGCGGATCTCTGGGGGATCACCTGACGCAGATCTCTGTGGGATCGTCTGACGCGGATCTCTGCGGGATCGTCTGACGCGGATCTCTGGGGGATCTGACGAGGATCTCTGGGGGATCGTCTGACGCGGATCTCTGGGGGATCGTCTGACGCGGATCTCTGGGGGATCGTTTGACGCGGATCTCTGGGGGATCGTCTGACGCGGATCTCTGCGGGATCGTCTGACGCGGATCTCTGCGGGATCGCCTGACGCGGATCTCTGGGGGATCTGACGAGGATCTCTGGGGGATCGTCTGACGCGGATCTCTGGGGGATCGTCTGCTGCGGATCTCTGGGGGATCGTCTGACGCAGATCTCTGGGGGATCGTCTGACGCGGATCTCTGCGGGATCGTCTGACGCAGATCTCTGGGGGATCGCCTGACGCAGATCTCTGGGGGATCGCCTGACGCGGATCTCTGGGGGATCGTTTGACGCGGATCTCTATACACAGATTCCTCTTACAGATCCCTCACATATACCAGAAGAAAAGGATTGAATGTCCCGTGTAGATATTGGGGGTTGTAGTACACGTTATACACAGCATGTAGAAGGACACGGGAAGAGAGTGTTGTGTGATACACGGATATCTGGGGTCATGTGTGTGAGAGACCTTCGAATATAGAGAGAGAAAGTTGCTGAGTGAATGTGCTGAAGCCGATCATCCAATCACCTGCAAGCAAAGCTCCATTATTTGGGTATTCACACAGCTTCACCTTATTCACAAAGCCGAGTGAATGTTCACCGGTCATCAATGTGAGAGAAGTGACACATATTATATAATGATTCCGGATCCGCACACATATGATGAGACGCTTCTATAGAGCCCCCGACTCCCAATGCGCGCTTCCAGGGTGGGGGACACATTGCTGGTTCATATAAAGATTTGTTTCACCGGGGGGGAATCCCCCCACCGGTCTCCATTTTGAATTCTCCTCACAACAAAAGCCTTTTGATTCATTTATAAGTTGAGGATAAAATCTGACACACGGCCGAGAAACGCCGAAATCTTCCCGCCTGGGAAATAATTAGCGTTACATCTGCTATAAGACTCGTTACATTGTTACCAGGCGCCGCGGCGGTCTGATCCCCGCGATGGGCCGGCGCGTCACTATAAATAGACCCCCAAATCCAGATTGATTCACTTTATTCCCGATCCCGCCGCGAACCTTCCGCCCTCATTTCATTCCTTATCAAGATAGAAAGTCTTTCCTGGTAATGGGATCCACATTACTGGGGATGAGTCACTTCCCGCGCCGTCCCCCGATATCGGGATCATTGGCAGGTCCGGGGATGTCGGTGGAGTATTATTAATACATGGCCAGCAATGTACATTCACATCAGGCCCTGCCCCCAAGGAGCTTACAATCTAATCTCTCGCATACACACCGGGGACACTCACATACAGGGAGAACGTGAAATCTCCACGCAGATAGCGTCCTGTATGAAACCAGAATCCCGGTGCTGCAAGGCGGAACTCATCCCCCTCCCCCCGCATGTCAATGGCATCCAGCCGCACTCCGAAGATATCAACCTGAATAAACTTTATTGTCCCAGAGAAAGGACACAGAAGGTCCACCAAGAACCTCCTCTCTCTGACACGTTTCACCTGAACCTAAGCCCAATTTGGGTGAGGTGAGTAAGAGCGAGGAGCGTCTGGGTGGACCTTCTGTGCTTTTGCTCTGGAACAATAAAGTTTATTCAAGCTGATGTCATTGGCGTGCGGCCAGTTTATTGCAGTGTGATGGTGACCGACTGTGTCATGTGATCACTCAGAGCCAATAAACAGAGAGCTGGAAGAGTGATGGCTTTGCACCATCAAGCACAACCAATGGGGTGAAAGCTGGCAGAGTGATGGTGTCATGTGACCATTCACAGCCAATGGGGTGAAAGCTGAAGAAGACCATGTGATCACTCAGGGCCAATACACAGAAAGATGGAAGAGTGATGACTCCACACCATCACCCACAGCCAATGGGGTGAAAGAGTGATGGTGTCATGTGACTATTCACAGCCAACGGGGTGAATGCTGAACGAGGTCACGTGATCATTCAGTGCCATGGCAGTGGGTGGAATTATTCCGGTGAGTTCTGATTAATAACCATTGTTATGTATTCACCCTCCAGGAATCCGGAGGAAGGCTCAGAGGTGACACACAGGAGTTCAGTTATGAATGGGGAAGAGGAAAGTCAATGTTCACTCAGCTTAGCAATCATCCAATCATGCGCCAGCAAACTCCTGCATGGGCTCCTGTGCCGCATTTGTCGCATGTCTGTTGCAGCTCATTGAAATGAATGGACCGCCCCGTGCTGACACGCACCAAACACGGCCAGTGTGAATGAGGGCTGATAACATTCACCCACCTGAGCGCGGTTCATTCACTCTCCGTGTGATCAATTCATGAAGAATGTGAACCGCTGAACTCAGCAGTGACAGGTCCTCTTCAGTCCTCCTCGCCGTTATTAACGTGACCTCATTAGCGCCCACCGCGGCGGGAAGATTCGCACGAGTCGCCGATGAAAAGTTCATTGGGTTCTATGAGGACGTCGTCCTGTCAGCGCGGCGCACGCCGGAGGATTTCATTATTAACGTTTATCCCCCCCCGAGCGGTGAGTGAGCTCAGCCTATGAGACCCGCCGGCCCAGCGGTGACCTCACAGAGCTGCAATGTGGAGGAGAGGGATTCATCAACATGTGACACTATCACCCCGCCCGCCCCCCCCCGCGTCGTGCCGCCGCCGCCATTCTCAGCGCGTGATATCGCCAGAGCTTCATAAACTGCACGTGAACCTTCATTGTATGAGCCCGCCGCGCGGCGCACACACGCCGCACACACGCCACACGCCGCGCACCGCACACACACCGCGCACCGCACACACACCACATGCCGCGCTCCGCACACACGCCGCGCTCCGCACACACACCACACTCTGCAAACGCCCTGCACCAACCAGGAGACCCACCTGTACCTGTCTGCACCCCACCTGAACCCCATCTGTAACCCACCTGTACCCCATCTGTACCCCACCTGTACCCCACCTGTACCCCATCTGTACCCCACCTGTACCCTATCTGTACCCCATCTGTACCCCATCTGTACTCCATCTGTACCCCATCTGTACCCCACCTGTACCCCATCTGTACCCCACCTGAACCCCATCTGTACCCCATCTGTACCCCACCGTCCCCCCATCTGTACCCCACCTGAACCCCATCTGTACCCCATCTGTACCCCACCTGAACCCCATCTGTACCCCATCTGTACCCCACCTGAACCCCATCTGTACCTGTCTGGCAATTCTCAGGGCGGGTTCCCTGAACAGTGGGCCGTGTCTGTATCGTGTGCTGAAACAGCCACTTGTAATGCCCATGTGACAGGGTGACAACACAGGAGGACATCTGAGAAAAAGGATATAGTGTTGTCACCCTATACAGGAAGTCCCTGAACAAAGATCTCCATGGCAGGATCATCCTGTGTAAATCTCAGGACTGGATTAACAGAGACACCCCCCATTTGGCCGGC
>NW_017309218.1:22533-23174 GCF_000935625.1 Nanorana parkeri | reverse complement strand
TCTTTTTTGCCTGAAGTTCAGATTCAAAGAGCCCATCATTAGTCCTTGTTCACACAGTCATTATTGGGGTACACATATTCATTATTGGGGTGCAGATGTCATTTTTGGGGTACACAGGTCATTATTGGGGTGCACTACGTTATTATTGAGGTTCACACAGTCATTATTGGGGTAAATATGTAATTATTGGGGTGCACACAATCATTATTGGGGTACGCATTCCATTATTGGGGTGAACACAGTCATTTTGGGGTAAAGATGTAATTATTGGGGTGCACATTCTATTATTGGGGTACTCAGGTCATTATTGGGGCACAGTGAAGGAATTATTGATAAAGTGACAGATTTGGGTAAATGACGAATCCTCTTCCTGTTCCCTGCGGGGACCCCGAACACGACATCGTCCGAGTCCTCCGGCGGACAGGAAGCGGCGCGAATCCTCGGCGGACGGCGAATGAAGACGTCTCCACCTGCCGCGCGAGCTCGGCGCATGTTCCCGCTAATCACAGCTGACAAAACGGACATTTGGGGGTTAATCGCCTTGACCTCCAATTTCCATTCCGGGCGGATCTCCCCTCCGACTCCGTGACCCCCGGCGATGGGAAGACATCTGGACGTACAAATCCCCCACAATCCCCTCT
>NW_017309218.1:21914-22493 GCF_000935625.1 Nanorana parkeri | reverse complement strand
AAAGAGAACCTGTCATGGGGCTGCGGCCTCACACAGCGCCAGGACAGGTAGGTTGCAGTGCGTGGTGCTACAGAGGCCCCTCCCACATCGCTCTCCATTCAGCCAAAAAACAAATGATGACATCAGAGAAGGAGCTCAGCCGATTCCCACCGGCAGCCCATTGTGGGGGCGGATCTTCCGAAAACTCCAAGAAGAGTCAATTCCCCTGACCAGCGTCCCCCCCCCTCCTTGCATGTCATAGTTCCACTCTCTTCTGGGAGTGTTTATTTACTGTCTGTGCTGGCCCAGCTGCCCTGTCCCTCCCCTCCTTTCCCTATAAAACATTCTGTAGCAGCTGGGGGAGGAGCAAAGACGAATAATATAGAGAGTCACATGAGTGAAGGGTCCGGGGCTGCTGACATCACATCCAAGATGGCGGCTCCCAGCGGCAGTCTCAGGACTCTTCTATGTGTACACCGAGGGGGGGGATCATTAATGAGTGAAACATGTTACATCCAAAAATAAGAACGTTCCATGGAAAAGTCTGATCACCCAACAAATTGAGGAGAGGCCGAGGACACGTTGAGGAGAGGCCGAGGA
>NW_017309218.1:18612-19885 GCF_000935625.1 Nanorana parkeri | reverse complement strand
GAGAGGCCGAGGACACGTTGAGGAGAGGCCGAGGACACATTTAGGAGAGGCCGAGGACACGTTGAGGACACGTTGAGGAGAGGCCGAGGACACGTTGAGGAGAGGCCGAGGACACGTTGAGGAGAGGCCGAGGACACATTGAGGAGAGGCCGAGGACACATTGAGGAGAGGCCAAGGACACATTGAGGAGAGGCCAAGGACACATTGAGGAGAGGCCAGGGAGTAGCTAAGGACAGGCTGGGAGGAGGCTGAGGAGAGACCTGCAGGCAATCCTCTTTGGAGGCTGAATGGTGACCACCGGAGACATGGCCCTTGTTTCTCGGCAGAATACGGGTCACCCAGGAGAGGAGCCGCAATCACTGTGTCCTCCTGCTCGGCCCGGGGACACCCTCCCCTCTCCAGGAATCTAATGACAAATTGCTTCCACACCGCACTCCAGCCGGAAAATCTGTCGGGGCCAAAAGTTAACCAACTTAAATGTTTAAAAAGTCATGAAATTCGGCGTTTCCGCCCCCCATCTGGAGCTGATCAATATTTAGTTGCTCTCAGAAGGAAAGCTGCACAACCAAAAATACACAAAAACCTCCTTAGCCAGATAATTCAATTTAGCAAATGAATCGCTGATGGCGGAAAACGCATTCCACGGCGGCGAAATATACGAGGAGCTCCGACGGGGGAGAGCGGCCAAACTTCACCTGGCAAAACCCATTAGGACGGCGAGAAAGTGAAAACACTCCGCCCTGCCACTTCCCATTACCGCGTCCCCGCCGCGCCGATCCCCGCTCTGCCATATTAAGGTTAAATATGGCCTCACCTTCCGGGCTACCCCATAAATATATATATATACAAATACCGCTCCGCTACATGCCAAACACAGACCCCTCTGGAACCGATCAGGAGAGGAGACTCTGAGAAACGCAAACTTAAAGGACAACTCCACCACAGACAGAAACTTCTGGACGAGTACTTCACTGCTCTGCTAAATCACCTGATTACTATTTATACTTCTACATTGCTCCAACAATGGTGAGATTTCCTCCGGTAGTCTGTGTCTCTGCCCCTCCCACAATGGTGAGATTTCCTCCAGTAGTTTGTGTCTCTGCCCCTCCCACAATGGTGAGATCTCTTCTCAGTAGTTTGTGTCTCTGCCCCTCCCACAATGGTGAGATTCCCCCCAGTAGTTTGTGTCTCTGCCCCTCCCACAATGGTGAGATTTCCTCCAGTAGTTTGTGTCTCTGCCCCTCCCACAATGGTGAGATTTCCTCCAGTAGTT
>NW_017309218.1:18346-18556 GCF_000935625.1 Nanorana parkeri | reverse complement strand
TGTCTCTGCCCCTCCCACAATGGTGAGATTTCCTCCAGTAGTTTGTGTCTCTGCCCCTCCCACAATGGTGAGATCTCTTCTCAGTAGTTTGTGTCTCTGCCCCTCCCACAATGGTGAGATTCCCCCCAGTAGTTTGTGTCTCTGCCCCTCCCACAATGGTGAGATTTCCTCCAGTAGTTTGTGTCTCTGCCCCTCCCACAATGGTGAGAT
>NW_017309218.1:10722-11124 GCF_000935625.1 Nanorana parkeri | reverse complement strand
CAATGGTGAGATTTCCTCCCAGTAGTTTGTGTCTCTGCCCAAAACACCAAACGCGTTACATGGGCCTTCCAATAATCTGATTGGCCGTCACTGATCATCATGTGATCATGAGCCCCTTCTAGCGGCTCTAGGTTGTCACTGTGTGATTGAGCGCTCCCAGCACAAAACAATGACGTATATATGTGTCTGCGCGGTATAAAGCCCGGCTCTGTTCAACCGTCTGGCAGGAAGGGGTTAAAGGGCATCTCCGGGGGCAAGTAGAACCAGAGCAGCGAAAGTGAGAGCAATGCATGGCTACCTGAACCCAGAGAGCTCCTCACATGTCGGGTGGACGGCTCTGCTGGATGTGTTACAATCATATTTTGCCTTTCGAGGCAGCTGTGACTCTGACCATCACATGAA
>NW_017309218.1:5060-10434 GCF_000935625.1 Nanorana parkeri | reverse complement strand
TCCTCGTCCTCCTCTCCATCCTCCTCGTCCTCCTCTCCATCTTCCCCGTCCTCCTCTCCATCTTCCCCGTCCTCCCCTCCCTCCTCCTCGTCCTCCTCTCCATCTTCCCCGTCCTCCTCGTCCTCCCCGTCCTCCTCGTCCTCCTCGTCCTCTCCATCTTCCTCGTCCTCCTCTCCATCCTCCTCGTCCTCCTCTCCATCTTCCTCGTCCTCCTTTCCGTCCTCCTCGTCCTCCACGTCCTCCTCGTCCTCCTCGTCTTCCTCGTCCTCCTCGTCTTCCTCGTCCTCCTCGTCCTCCTCGTCTTCCTCTCCATCTTCCTCGTCCTCCTCTCCATCTTCCCCGTCCTCCCCGTCCTCCTCGTCCTCTCCATCCTCCTCGTCCTCCTCTCCATCTTCCTCGTCCTCCTTTCCGTCCTCCTCGTCCTCCACGTCCTCATCGTCCTCATCGTCCTCCTCGTCTTCCTCGTCCTCCTTGTCCTCCTCGTCCTCCTCGTCTTCCTCGTCCTCCTCGTCCTCCTCGTCCTCCTCGTCTTCCTCGTCCTCCTCCTCATATTATGTTTTATATTCTGGAATCCACCAGATCCGGAAGATGGAAGAAAACGTTCCTCTGCAATCTGCTCAATCGCTTCCCAATCCGAGCCGGAATGTCGGAGGACGTGACCTGGCGACGGCACATTCACTATGGAAGGACTCCGCCCACCGCCAGATTCACCCAATAATACAAATCTGAATCCAGATTCAAGCTGGAATCCAACCGCAATGTCTGAGGTCCCATCGCAGTGTCTGAGGTCCCATCGCAGTGTCCGAGGTCCCATCGCAGTGTCTGAGGTCCCATCGCAGTGTCTGAGGTCCCATCGCAGTGTCTGAGGTCCCATCGCAGTGTCCGAGGTCCCATTGCAGTGTCCGAGGTCCCATCGCAGTGTCCGAGGTCCCATCGCAGTGTCCGAGGTCCCATCGCAGTGTCTGAGGTCCCATCGCAGTGTCTGAGGTCCCATCGCAGTGTCCGAGGTCCCATCGCAGTGTCCGAGGTCCCATCGCAGTGTCTGAGGTCCCATTGCAGTGTCTGAGGTCCCATTGCAGTGTCTGAGGTCCCATCGCAGTGTCTGAGGTCCCCGAACATATCAGGTGAATGTGGGGTGAATGGCAGTATATAAGGTGGTGAATGTGTTCAGTGAATCTTCGGTGAATGATGAACTCTGATTGGGTCGCTCTGCGGATGGTGAATGTTTTGGGTGAAAAGCCGCCATTCCCACGACGAGTATTATTGTCTGGCAGTGACGGGTGAGGAGTGGGAGGAGTCACGGTGGACGCGTTCTCCGGGAAATGTCGCCGTCCGGTTACTTCCTCGCGCCGTTATCCACGTAAATGGCGCGATAATCCGGCTTCAGCGTTTCGGAATCTCGTCGGTGGGGGGCGGGGGGAACGGGTGAACGCGAATGTTGTACTGGAACGCACGGCGGATTATAAATCACTAAACAGGCGCCGGGAATATCGCGAACCCCAGCGGACGCGTCCATCTGGAAATATGGCGCGGAAATAATGTGCGTCGTATTCCTAATAATTGGGGATCTGATGACAAAATAATTGGGACATCTGGAATTGCTGTAGAATGTTGGTCGGCGGGGGGAGGGGAGACGGGGGGAATACACGCAAGACGCACACGCAGAGAACACGGAGCTCCGTTCATGGTTCTGCCATATTACAGAGAGTGCGGCAGTGCAGCGAAGTGAGACCTACACGGTGTCACTGCGGGGTGGGGGGAGGGGGGATCTGGTCTCCTCTGAGTCATTATGCTCATTACTTTGTATTGTCACTTTAATGGGGGGGAGGAGTCACTATAAAGGGGAGGGGTTACTGCTCTGAGGGAGAGAAGTGATGGCACGGAAGAGGAGGAGTCACTGATCAGAAAGGGAGGAGTCACTGCTGGAAGGGGGAGAGGTTACTGCTCTGAAGGGGAGGAGTCATTGATCTGAAGGGGAAGAGTCACTGCTCTGAAGGGGAGGAGTCATTGCTCTGAGGGGGAGGAGTCACTGCTCTGAGAGAGAGAGAGGTTACCGCTCTGAAGGGGAGAAGTGACTGTTCTGAAGAGGAGGTGTTACTGATCAGAAAGGGAGGAGTCACTGCTCTGATGGGGAGGGGTTACCGCTCTGAAGGGGAGAAAAGACTGCTCTGAAAGGAAGGAGTCATTGCTCTGAGGAGGAGGAGTCACTGCTCTAAGGAGGAGGAGTCACTGCTCTAAGGGGGAGGAGTAATTCCTCTGACTTGGGGCTTGAGTTATTGAGCTCGGTATACACCCGCCATTAATCTGAGCGGTTACAGGGAATGTCGGGGTCAGTTTTGGATGTTTCATTTGTCTCCAGAACAGGATTGGAGGGGAAATCTTCTGTTCCAGTGATGAGGATTTCCTTCCCTTTACAGAGATTGTCTCTCACTTCCTGTCGCAGCCCACAGGACAGGAAATGAGGGACCACAGGACAGTGAAGGGAGATCTCCACAGCAGGACACAGACAGCAGAAAATGACCTGAAAGGAGTCACGGCTCGTGAACAAAATGTTTTACTTTCTGATCCATTTTTGAATCATGTGACGAGGATCGGCGGCGCCCCCTGCTGGCCGGACGAGGAAAATGTTTCCTTGTCATATATTAGCCGACGAAAAGAAACGTCCCTTTAAATTTTATTGTTTCATCTTCTCCCCAAATATAAAAAATTAATATATTAAAACGAACGTTTCTTTCATCCCCCCCGTCGGCCCCCCCCCCGCCATTGTCACTGATGTCATTCTCGGACCTGGCTGGTAATTCGATAATTGGGGCAGGAAGAGCTCCGATTACCTCCGAACTGCAGAAAATTAGCGCTGATTAAAGCCTTTCCCGCACGCAGCGCTCCAGGTGAACCGCGCGCCTTGATTGGCGTCGGGTGAATCTGGCAGAGATGTGACGGGGAAGCGGGAGGTTGTAATTTAATGCAATGCTGACAACCGATTGTTTCCAGCTTGTCTCCTCGCATCTGCGCCAACGTGCGTCCGCCGCGCTTCGCTTCCACAGCAGCCTCACAAGACGTCCCTCGCGTGTCAGGAGCAATAACGCGGCCGCTCGGCGGGATGGAAAGCGATCTCCTGAGTGACAGCGAATCGTCCTTCACAGCAAACATGGAAGCCCCAAATTAGAGGAGATTGTAACCAGCCGAATGCGTCGTCACGAAGCGCCTTTCACCGGCAATTACACGGCTTGGCGTCCACAAAGATGTTTATAGCCAGAAAGATCCGAGACGGGTGAAAGATTCATCTATACACCGCGCCGGGTGAATGTCTGGGGAATACCATGTTTATTAAAGCACAGATGGTCCCGGGGTCACCAAACATCACAGGGGCCACGTATAGTCTCGGGGTCACCGTCCATCACCATGGCTGCACAGGAGCTCCCACCATCCCTGTGCTGAGGTCCCGGGTCTGTACACCCGCTGTGCCCATTATGAGGGGTTCCCACCATCCCTGTGCTGAGTTCCCGGGTCTGTACACCCGCTGTGCCCATTATGAGGGGCCCCCACCATCCCTGAGCTGAGTTCCCGGGTCTGTACACCCGCTGTGCCCATTATGAGGAGCTCCCACCATCCCTGTGCTGAGTTCCCGGGTCTGTACACCCGCTGTGCCCATTATGAGGAGCTCCCACCATCCCTGTGCTGAGTTCCCGGGTCTGTACACCCGCTGTGCCCATTATGAGGAGCCCCCACCATCCCTGTGCTGAGTTCCCGGGTCTTTACACCCGCTGTGCCCATTATGAGGGGCTCCCACCATCCCTGTGCTGAGTTCCCGGGTCTGTACACCCGCTGTGCCCATTATGAGGGGCCCCCACCATCCCTGTGCTGAGTTCCCGGGTCTGTACACCCGCTGTGCCCATTATGAGCGGTTCTGTACATTTTGTATAATATTTTGGGGTTTCTGTGATTTCCGGCCACTCACAGCATCCAATGATTTGCCGTCTGTCGCCATTATTCTGGGATGTGGTTGCTATGGGTTACCGGCGTCCTCTGAGTATCATTGTCACACTTCCCGCCATGGTTCCCTCTTTCCTCTCCGGGTGATGGTGTCGCCCTCGGCTGGCTCCGCCCTGACGCAGATGTTTAGGATTATTTGGTAATGGGAAGCGTCTGCGGCTCTCTCAGGGAACTCGTTATCATTGATCTATTTCTGGCACAACAATAATTAATTATTGATAAGAGTGGAGAATCTTCGGTTCCATTTTGGCCGCTGGGCAGAGATTGGAGGAGCTGATTATCCGGAGGAGCTCAGATCAGACAGCAACTTTGTGTCAGATGATAAATTGGGGCCACATGTCGGAAAACACAGATCGCGTCCAAGAGGATGAATCACTTCATAGGTATTCTGCCGGGAGGGAGTACCAACCTTTGCTGCAGTGCAGCGCTCTGAGGGCCAGTCACACCTGTTACTGAAATGCACCATGCACACCGTGGTGGTGCAAATGGTGCTTGTCCACTTTAACCATACAGATCTCTCCCCTGCACTCCCCCTCCCCCCATCCACCAGAAGAACATTTCTGCTATACACCTGAATATTCATCAATAACCAGGAGACAGAAGGGGCGGAGACGAGACCAGTCCCTCTGAACAAGGAGAGAGGGCAGCAGTGACCGGTCTTTATTACAGGAAGGGGCGGAGACAAGGCCAGTCCCCCTGAACAAGGAGAGAGGGCAGCAGTGACTGGTCTTTATTATAGGAGGGGCGGAGACAAGACCAGTCACCCTGCACAAGGAGAGAGAGCGGCAGTGACTGGTTCTTATTACAGGAGGGGGGGCGGAGACAAGACCAGTCACCCTGCACAAGGAGAGAGAGCGGCAGTGACTGGTTCTTATTACAGGAGGGGGGGCGGAGACAAGACCAGTCACCCTGCACAAGGAGAGAGAGCGGCAGTGACTGGTTCTTATTACAGGAGGGGGGGCGGAGACAAGACCAGTCACCCTGCACAAGGAGAGAGAGTAGCCATGACCGGTCTTTATTATAGGAGGGGTGGAGACAAGACCCGTCATCCTGAGCCGTGACCGGTCTTTATTATAGGAGGGGTGGAGACAAGACCCGTCATCCTGAGCCGTGAGCGGTATTTATTACAGGAAGTCTCACACTGGATTACTGCACAGATATGGAAGAAACACACATGACTCTGCAGGAGGACGATGTCGGCTGATCCCGGATTTCAGATTTATTATAAAGCAAATTATATGTTGTACTCCAGGACAGACAGAGCGTTATTTTGGTGATAATGCCATTAAAAACTGATTTTATTATTTCAGCAATCCATTAAAAAAAACTGCAACAAAACAAAAATATTAAATCCCCCCCCCCCCCCCACCTTATTAGACTT
>NW_017309218.1:0-4947 GCF_000935625.1 Nanorana parkeri | reverse complement strand
CATGAATGTTACTATATATCTTGTCCTGTTTAAAATTATACCAAAATCATGATTTTGGTACAAAAGCATTTCAAATAACATATAGCTTTAGAAGAAAAAAAAAGGCACTAAAAAAAAAATACTAAATAAAACAAATGATAAAAAAAGTTTAAATATCAAAGAAGAGAAAAAGAGAAACAAATAGTCAATAATCTTTAAAAAAAAAAAATTAAGAGGAAGTAGATAATTATGGCAGAGGATAGGAGAATAAAGGGTTAAATAAGAACTATTTGTACTTAAAGGGGAAAAAAACACTTATTTCACTTCAATAAAAAAATTAATTACAAAAGTAACATTGTTATTTTATATGTATCTCCCCCAATGTTTATAAACAATGTTACTTTGTATCTCTCTATCTCCCTCTGATCAATGTTTATAAACACTGTGTGAGATAGTTTTTTATTGCACCTATGACATCAGAGTGGTGTTGGGGCAGAAGATTTGGGTGATCTGCACATCATTATACATGAATCTCTGTTTGATTTTGTCACTTTTTCCTTTAAAAGCCATACAATAATATTTATTACAGCCACAGAATAAAGTGAATTATTTGACTTCTTGGTAAAGAAATAACGTGAATGTGGGATTTGCAGCGCTGATGTCAGCTTTCGGCTCATTCACAGACGTTGTCACCTGAGCGGGACGACATTTCTTCGTTTTGCACTTTTGTAAATGTTACAATTTAAAATAAAATAAAATCCGGTTTTCACCATTTGTGTTTCTTCTCGGTGCTGCTGAACTTCTGCTGCCTATTAGCAGCCACTTCCTGTCTACACGCAGGACCACAACTGGGAGACGGGGGCAGAACGTTGTCACACTATAACAGGAAGTTCCTGATTCCTGATTGGTCGGATTCTGTACTCTGACCTCAGCTCTCTGGAGGAATCTCGACTCTCCAGACTCGCAGACGTTCCCGCCGGCGCAGCATCTGCCGCTTTGGCGCTGACCCCGAGTCAGGTTTTTGGCCGCCGGCGGCATTCCATTCTAGAAGAGTGTTGCGGATTTTGTCTTCACTCCGTCTCCGCACCTAAAAATAAACCCCGAAACACTGAGCCCATTGTGACTACAGAGGGGAATGCTCTGTGAGCGCTGAGCGGGTCGTGGTGGGCGGGACTCCATATGGACATCGCCTGGGTGGTGTCAGCCCTCCACGCCGCGCTCCGTGATAACAGGTAAAGCTGAAGTTTATTCTGCTGATATTTTCCCTCCTCCCCCGTCATCAACATTCTAATGACATTATTATATCAAAAACCTTATTATAGCCCCGGTGATGTCATCACTGGGTCTCTGTGCTTCTCTGTGCAATGCAGGCCGATCATGGGTGGTGGGAGGGGCCGGCAGGGTGCTGCACATGGCTTCCTGAAAATATCACAGCGCCCTGCCTCTGTACACCTCTCAAACGTCCTCAGCCCTGATGCATATAGTGGGCTGGCTCTTGGGAGGAGTTATGCAAATATCAGGAGGCCTAGATGGCTGGATGTCAGTCTGAAGGAGTGGGGGGCGGGGCTGAGATCCTATGATTGAAAGAACTGAAATCCAATTAATGAAAGGGGTGGACCAGGGACAGTCATAGAGGTCAGATAGAAGACTGAAGGGGAGGACGGAGGTCAGATAGAAGACTGAAGGGGAGGACGGAGGACAGAGAGAAGACTGAAGGGGAGGACGGAGGTCAGATAGAAGACTGAAGGGGAGGACGGAGGTCAGATAGAAGACTGAAGGGGAGGACGGAGGTCAGATAGAAGACTGAAGGGAAGGACGGAGGTCAGATAGAAGACTGAAGGGAAGGACGGAGGTCAGATAGAAGACTGAAGGGAAGGACGGAGGTCAGATAGAAGACTGAAGGGAAGGACGGAGGTCAGATAGAAGACTGAAGGGAAGGACGGAGGTCAGATAGAAGACTGAAGGGAAACACGGAGGACTGATAGAAGACTGAAGGGAAGGACGGAGGTCAGATAGAAGACTGAAGGCAAGGACGGAGGTCAGATAGAAGACTGAAGGCAAGGACGGAGGTCAGATAGAAGACTGAAGGCAAGGACGGAGGTCAGATAGAAGACTGAAGGCAAGGACGGAGGTCAGATAGAAGACTGAAGGCAAGGACGGAGGTCAGATAGAAGACTGAAGGCAAGGACGGAGGTCAGATAGAAGACTGAAGGCAAGGACGGAGGTCAGATAGAAGACTGAAGGCAAGGACGGAGGTCAGATAGAAGACTGAAGGCAAGGACGGAGGTCAGATAGAAGACTGAAGGCAAGGACGGAGGTCAGATAGAAGACTGAAGGCAAGGACGGAGGTCAGATAGAAGACTGAAGGCAAGGACGGAGGTCAGATAGAAGACTGAAGGCAAGGACGGAGGTCAGATAGAAGACTGAAGGCAAGGACGGAGGTCAGATAGAAGACTGAAGGCAAGGACGGAGGTCAGATAGAAGACTGAAGGCAAGGACGGAGGTCAGATAGAAGACTGAAGGCAAGGACGGAGGTCAGATAGAAGACTGAAGGCAAGGACGGAGGTCAGATAGAAGACTGAAGGCAAGGACGGAGGTCAGATAGAAGACTGAAGGGGAGGACGGAGGACTGATAGAAGATGGCAACATTGTAACTTTGTATCCAGTCACAAGGTGAGAGGCTGCGGCAGGGGCTGATCTGTGTCAGACATTTGTGAGCACAGCCAAGAACTGCACAGACATCGGGATCTATATGAGGGTGTCATCTGTGAGCCGCCATCTCAGTCCAGAATGTAGATGGCATTGGTGACCCCGGATGATGCCTGAACATAGATGGCGCCGTCCTCCCGGAGAGAGAAGCAGGAGGCGGCATTTCTAAGGGCCACAATGCCAGAGCTGCGCTCCGTATACAACACAAAGGACCTTTATATGAAAATGCCCCCAAAGAGTTAAACTGGAAATGTATAACCTGCGGATGGAAAACGTCCGTCTTAATAGGCAGCGGCCGGGGCAGGGGGGGCGCCATGGGAAGGGGAGCACTGGGGGGCACAGGGTGGGGGAGGGGCTCCGCACTCGTCACTCTCCGGCCTAAATGATCTTTTCAAATATGATTAGGACTGTTTGCAAACACTGTCAGATCCGCAGCAAGAATGCGATGTAATGCGACACCGTTCGTTAGCCGCGGCGGATGGCGGCGCAGATTTATAACGACGTTAAACGCTCACAAACAATCCGGGAGGTCAGACCCGAGGAGCTCATAATAAACTTCTGGACCGGGGACAAGAATCCGGCCCTCCGAGCTCGCCGCGCCCCGAAAACACCCGTCAACCAATGACGTGACGCGTCCGCTGTCCGGCGTGCTGGGAAATCTCAGCGGCCCGCGAAGCTCCCTCCGCGTCTGTGCAGAATGGATCGGTTGTCATGCCGCGCAGAGCTCTCCGTAGGAGAGGGGAAACCCGGCCAATGGGGACAGCCGCCTTAGAGGGGGATTTCCCTCTCACTTCCTGTTGTGGCTCCGGGGACAGGAAGAGGAAAGAAAAAAAGCTGAGGGGGAGTCTCATGATCCCTGCGCCATCTAACACTAGGGATACAATGTAACAGATCAGGAAGCTCCGCCCCCTCCCCCATATCATGCCGATTATTGCGACGTCACGTGAAGAACTTTTATACTTTGTAAATCACTAAAAATAATTGTTCATAGAGAGGAAGGAACAGGAAATATATATATATATTACAAGAGGGCCGGACTGAGGGCGTCACGGGCCGGGCGCGGAGGGTTCCGGGGGTCTTTTTATGGAAATGGCGACGGTCCCAGGGGCCCCTCTGTTCCCCCTGTCCGGGCTGTGACTTGTAGTCTCTCTGCAGCTTGGAGTCGGCGGGGCCCGGCTGCAGCTGTGAGTCTGGTAGATCTGCCACTGACTCCAAGATACAGAGGACTACAAATCCCAGCAATGCCTCACACAGCAATGCAGAATAATATGAAGCTACCGCGTTTCACCGAAAATAAGACGCCATCTCATATTTTTTTGGCTCAAACACACACTCGGTCTTATCCTCGGGGGTGGGGCTTTTTTTTTTTCCTGTACAACAATCCAAAATTAACACAAATCCAAATGAAATCATCCAAAATGGCGAAGTTAAGAATCGGGTGATCGGGGCAATCAGGGGGGCCGCACCTTTCCAGGAGCAATTTGGTAACCAATCGCTGGCCAGGATGAGCGCAGCTTTCACTATGGATTCCTGGCAGGCGGAGCGCATTTGGTATCACTCCGACCTGTGACTGGAGGCGGGGCTATAGAGGAGGGTTCGGCTTATGCGGCTCTGCTCACTCCGGTGCCGCCTCGCTTCCTCTAGCGCAGGCTTCCTTGGCACCGCCGATTCTCTCCCGCGGCTCTTCAAGTTCCCCCCTTATGCCGCCACCGGCCCCGGGAATGGTTACAACTAGGTCTTATTTTCGGGGAAACAGGGTACATACTCTGTGTTGCTCCGGGTTCATGGCCTGATGTCTCCCGAGTCTCAGGAGGCTGTTTAGGCACTAAGGTGGCCACTGCAGGCTCCCAGGGGGCCAGTGCAGCTCTCTGGCAGTCAGTGCCGGCTCCAGGTGGTCAGTGTGGGCTCTGGGTGGTCAGTGGGGGCTCTGGGGGGTCAGTGTGGGCTCTAGGTGAACAGTGCGGGCTCTGGGTGGTCATTGCAGGCTTTAGGTCGTCAGTGTGGGCTCCAGGAGCTCTGTGAAGGCTCTGGGTGGTCAGTGCGGCTCTGGGTGGTCAGTGGGGGCTCTGGGTGGTCAGTGTGGGCTCAGGGTGGTCAGTGTGGGCTCTGGGTGGTCAGTGAGGGCTCTGGGTGGTCAGTTTGGGCTCTGGGTGGTCAGTTTGGGCTCTGGGTGGTCAGTGTGGGCTCAGGGTGGTCAGTGTGGGCTCTGGGTGGTCAGTGTGGGCTCTGGGTGGTCAGTGTGGGCTCTGGGTGGTCAGT
>NW_017309217.1:86444-87979 GCF_000935625.1 Nanorana parkeri | reverse complement strand
TCATGCAGCCATCTCTGTCTGTGGCCAGGCCACGCCCCCGTCTGGATCCCTCTTGTCTGAAGGTCTTCTCTATAAAAGAGCAGTGGCACTGCGGCGAAAAAATTGTGCAGCACATCCTTACGCATCGCAACACGCAGCGCATAGAATTACACAGACATTTTACAAATAGGCAGCACTGCAACGCATTATAACAACGCAGCTCACGGCAACACCAGCGCACCGAAAACCTGTCAGGAGGGATATTTCCTGCGCAAAGAAATAGCGAGAAGTCGTCTCTGAATGCTAGAAATGGGTCCCCTCCCCCCTGTACGGCGGGCTGAATGGTGGTGCGCATTTCTTCGGACTTCGTTGTCACAGGTGGGAGCTGCGTGGGAGAAATTACAGAGAGCAGTGTCACCGGGTGGGCGCTCTGCTGTTGTTTGGGGGGGCGATGGAGGGGGTGACTGGGAACAATGCGCAATTTTCTCTTCGGCTGGAAATGTCACATTACAATCACAGCAAATCAGGCGACAATTTCAGCCTCTTCACAGAGAAAAACATCGAATTCCTCCAAATTATCCCAAAATATCCCAAAAGAGCCCGGATACTAACCTCAATTTACATAACCCGTCTATTGGCTCTGTCCCTGGAAATGTTCTCCTCCTGAATCTAGATGTTCTATAAATCCATATATAGTACCGTGCAAAAGGTTTAGGCAGGTGCGCTGTAATGCTGTAAAGTGAGAATGTTTCAGAAATAAAAGTGTTCAGAGTTTATTGTTATCAATCAATGAAGAGAAATCCAAATCCAATCAATATTTGGAGTGACCCCCCTTTGCCTTCTTCCAATCAATATTTGGCGTGACCCCCATCTGCCTTCTTCCAATCAATATTTGGCGTGACGCCCATCTGCCTTCTTCCAATCAATATTTGGAGTGACCCCCCTATGCCTTCTTCCAATCAATATTTGGGGTGACCCCCCTTTGCCTTCTTCCAATCAATATTTGGGGTGACCCCCCTTTGCCTTCTTCCAATCAATATTTGGGGTGACCCCCCTTTGCCTTCTTCCAATCAATATTTGGGGTGACCCCCCTTTGCCTTCTTCCAATCAATATTTGGGGTGACCCCTTTGCCTTCTTCTGCCTGTTTCTGTTTCAGTTAATGACTGTGTTTCAACCTACATATAAAGGTGCCCATACACCTTGCAATTATCATATGATAATCGCGGGAAATCCCGCGATCGTACGATAATCGCAAGGTGTGTGGAAGGCATGCGACCTCTGCTACTGTGAGGTCGCACGACTTTTGTCTTATAGGAGAACTATGGGATCAGGGCTTTTCCCCATAGTTCCCCTTGAGGGTAACGGGAGGACACAAACTAGCGTCCTCCCGTCACCCTAAGCTCAGTATATAGGGAGCTACAGCTCGCGGTATACTGAGACGCCGCAGCCGGAACGGATCCCGACTTAGACGTCTGGATCCGCCCAGCTGCGTGAGTGACAGCTGGCTCTGCCTATCTAGAGGCAGAGCCAGCTGTACCCGCCCCCTCCCCCGTCC